>NC_091471.1:193948739-194088739 GCF_036971445.1 Narcine bancroftii | reverse complement strand
TTAACTCCTCATCCTTCACTGAGTTCACTGCTGCCTAATTTATGCCAGATTCAGCCATTGTAAATCCCAGATCAACAGCCCGTCCACTTCCATATCCTGTTGGGGCACCCTGACTCTATTTTGCTCTCGGCAGAGTTCCACTTGGAATCACTAGAGACATCGACCAAGTAACTCCCTAATTTAGAAGTAAAATAGTAATATCCATGGCCATCTCATAATTCACAGGATCCTGCTTAGACCAAGCTAAGATCTGATGATCTGTTATAAATATCTGCATGAGAGGAAATAATTTTATCGCCACCATATTTCACATCCACTTCTCCATCCCTTATGAATAATAAATTTGTAAAGGAATGCAAAATATTGCCCATTCCAAAGAGAATTGCACGGTGCTGCTGAATAAACTGGAAAAAAAGGAACCTTGCCAGGATAGTCTTACCACGAGGGAGCTACAAGTAATCAGCTTAAAACTAAACATCCAGTGCATCCTCTCCACCCCTCAGTGGAGTGACTCATTGTGGAATTCATTGTCTGCATGAATAATATACTAATGTTGCTTGCATCCTGTAGGTTAGTCCCAGAATATTATTAATGCAACTGTTACTTTTGATATGTTTTGCAGTTTGGAAATGCCCATGATAAATTGATTTTTCTTTTCTTAAATGTTATTCCAGAATTAATCAAAATACATCTGAGCACTGTTTCTGGTAATGGCTTGATAATTTTCGAATTCAATCTCATATTTGCTTGGCTTTTCAGATTGCATGATTAGTTTCCACTTTGGTGGCTTCAGAAACCTATAGCTTCGTACGAGCCAATGTGCAGTGAGTAATTCCCAGATTTAGTGGGGTCTTTCAAGCGGCACATCCTGTGTGAACCTGCCTAAACATTGCAAGGGGAATACCTTGGTCTTGGCATACAGCCACTTTGAGCAATGCAACATGCTCACTCTTCGTGCAAGACTTCAAAGAACGTTTGTATAATTGTTCCATGATCGAGACTATTGTGAGTTGCTCCCAAAGTTTGTTTATTTAAACAGGACTTAAGTTCTGGTGGGTTTTTGAACAAAAAGAGAAAGATATCAAATGGTGAGCGGGTGAGGCAGACTAAAATATTCAAGGGCTTAGTGAACTGTGTGAAATGAAACCTTAAAAGAGTTCCAGGCAGATTCCATACATCAACAATCACATCTCAAAATTTCTCAGCATAACTTTAATGATGAACATTTTTCAACCGGATTAGTGAGAGGTTCAGCAAATGGAAACTGATCAATGGCCAGGAATTAGGAATGAATCTTGATATCACCCCGTAGTTCGATGTTTCTTATGCAGCATTCCGAAGCTTGCTGTGGCACTTGATAGAAGTTAAATATTTAATAGGACTTGCCATCACAATGTTGGAGCTGCCCTTGACAAAATGCGATGTGTGTAGTGATCCTTTTGGCACTCCATGTTTTATTGACCAAGATGTGAAGACAATTAAACATACACAGCAAACCAACTGCAAACATTCGCTCTGCCCGGTGAATAGGAGAGCCGTCAGCAATTACAATCCTTCCTGCATTACAATCTGAAATCACTCTAAAAGCCTCGGCTGATTTTTCAATGATTAAACGTACATCCTACAAATCCACCAGTTTCACATAAAGCTTAAAAGGGATGAATATTGATCTTCTAAAGAGGATTTGTTTTGCTCTATCCAAAGATCAACTACTCCAAGCTTTTCAAGGATCTGCTCAGCTCTTCCAGTGAAAAGCTACTGCACACACAACCGTAGACTTGACATTTTATTCTGGAAGAAAACCAAACAGTAAATTCAGTGCAATAATCCTAGATAAATTAGATGATCACTAGTGAAGCTAAGACAGTAAAGTGGTCTGTGCAAAATCTATAGATGATTAAAAATAAGAGAGTCTGAAAAGAATCCACTTCATGGGACTATTGTCTGCCAATAGATGCTGACTCCTGTCAATAACCTACCTCAGCTGACAACATGGACAATATTTGTACATACCTCAAATATTGAATCTTGCACTGTAGATTACATTTCAAATATTGATCTGGGGCTCAGTTTCGTCAGTATGGTGTTACAAGAAGCTAAATATCATTGTGGTAAGTAAACACTTTTTTCTTAACTTTTAAACTTTTATTACCGTAGGAGTCTTGAAGACAATCTACTCTTTATGCCATTTTTCTGTTGCTGTGTTTTAGAATGCAGTCTACCTCTGGTGCCTTATCCTTGCTAGCACAATGAGCACTGCGGCACCTCAGGGCTGTTGGCTCACTCGCTATACCACTGCCAGATTCATTTCAAACAGAATCATCGTTTGCAGAAGATACGACAATAGTTGGCATCAGTGATGAGTCAGCTTACAGAGAGGAGGCTGGGAGGCTCATAACAAGGTGAGAGAACAGCCTGAGTCTCAACATGGACAAGACAAAGGAGATAATTGTGGGCTTCAGGAGGACCAAGGTCGACCACTCTCCTCTACACATCAATGGTTTAATCAGGAAGACCAAGGTCAACCATTCTCCTCCACACATCAATGGTTCCATCACAGAGATAGTGGAGAGCGTGAAGTTCCTTGACGTGCAATTAAAAGATGACCTATCCTAGACCCAAGACACCTTTTCATTAATCAGCAAGGTGCAGCAGCATCTATTGTAAAGGGTTAGATTTAGGGTTAGTATTGAGAAGGGGAAGGCTACTGGCCCCCATCTTGACAATACTTTATAGGAGTACAATTGAGAGTGTCCTGTTCTGGTTGAATCATTGTTCAGTATGTAACCTACAAAGCATTGGATTGGAAGTTAATACACTGGATCATCAGAACAGCCAAGAAAATCAAGGGGTCTCTCTTTTCTCTATTGATGACATTTATTGGATGAATTGCATAAATAGGGCTCAAAGAATTATTAAGGACCCTTTCCATCCAGCTCACAATATCTTTGACTCACTCCTATCAAGCAGAAAGTACAGGAGCATCAAAATCAGTACCGCTAGGCTGTGAAATAGCATCTTCCCCCAGGTGTGAGATTGATGAACATTATCCAGTAACCAAGAAAATCATCCCAAAATTATATATATTAATTTTAATTTATATCTTTCTGTACATATGTGATTATTATGTGTTGTGTAGTGTGTGTGTATATCTACGCACCATGGTCTGGAGAAACACTGTTTCGTCTGGTTGTCTAGGTCCACTCAGATGATAATAGACTTGAACATGAACTTGTATGGTCAGTAGTTTTCACCTGAGATTAACCATATTTTTCCCTAGTGTAGGGCAACAGTGAATACCCAGAAGAATCTGAGTCAGTTCACCATCCCAGAGTTGCTGAAGCAAAACAAATTATCAGTCATAGAATGACATGAACTTACCTCCATCTTATGTGTGGCCTCAATCTAGCAACACATGCGGCCATGGACAGCAAGGGAAGGAGGGAAAGCTAGGTGTACAGTGAGGCAAGTGGATCCAATCCCTTCTTCTTTATTCACCGAGCCTTCCCTCCTCCCCTTGATTGCTGCTGTCCGCTCCCTCCCTTCTCCACCTATCACTTCCAACCTTTGCGACCACACCTCTCCCCCCCACCCCCATTCTTTTGTTTGGATGCCTTCCAAAATCCTTTCACACCTTGATGAAGGGCTCAAACCCGAAACGTCGGTTATGTACAACAAATCCTCAAGCTTACTTTCTTCTCTTCTGATGATCATCTGCCTATTGCTTTCCAAGAAAACTGCAGGATCTGCAGAGTTCCTCTTGTGTACTGCCCCAAACCAGGACTTCCATTCTTCTATAGGCGCTGACATCATTGTGCCATTTAAGCCATCCACATTCTGGAGCTCTCTGTCAACCCCAATGCAATTGTTAAGAAGCTTAATATGGAAAGTCGCAGCGTTTGAACGCATGACTTGCAAACAGTTTGATAAATTGGACTTCTATACACAAAAGCGGCGCAAATATCTAGGTTTTCTGGGGTGGGGGAGCTGTGGTGGATGTTGTAGTGAAGCATATTAATGAACAGCATTTTTTTTGTTATTAGAGGTCTAAATAGACATGCAAGGTTATAATATTGATGTTTTTTTGCTGCCATGTTTATGGACGTTTATGTTTTGTAACTTATTATCTACCTAACTTTAATACTGACTCAAAGGTTTGAGAAACTTTCTTTAAAAGAACACAATAAAATTTAAATCATAAAAAAGAAGGTCAATATGGCAGCAGTGACATTGGGCTGAGATCTTGTTCTCATATATTATCTTTGTCATAATTCAGTAATTCACTGCGGATAAGAATGGAAAGAAATATATATGAAACTTTGCAGAGTTAGCAAAATATAAAATGTGCAATTTAATTTCTTCCTTTAATTAAAAATCAAATGGCTTAACATTTTAATTAAGATGCCATATTCGAGAATGTGATATGAATGCATTAACTGCTGCACTAAAAATAATCACAGAGGAATTTAATCTTCAGATGATATTCAGGGTCCTACCAACTAGACTTTCATGTTAAATATGAGTACAGACCTGCAATATATAATATGGATGTTGATTGTTCATCAGAAGAGAAGAAAGTAAGCTTGAGGATTTGTTGACACAAGAGCATCAAATAAGGGCTATGAGAAATGCACACCAACAACGCCAAGCTTCTTTTTCGAGTTAGGTTAGAAATGGTGACATAGGAAACACTCATCTTGAATCAAAATCCATTTTGACCACCTTTGCTGTGGTGACAGGTGAAAGTCCATATACAATATTATAAAAATTAATGAAGAGCATGGGAGAAGGCGAATTTGATCCAAGAAAATATATGGGGTGGTTTGAAGCTGAAAAAGGAAGATCAATCCATAGTTCAATGGAGCAAAGGAAAAGACCAAGGAAATTAGAAGAGAACATCTTCAGAGCAGTAGAAAAATAGTTGGGCTGAAACTGCCCAAGCTGGAGTAAAAATGGTTAACTTACATCGAACACCAGGTGTCATGTTATCATGAATATTTATGACATTTAATATGTTTGACAGTCATGGACTATGGTTGCAAAGAGGTGAACCAGGGAAATGTCGTTAAAGTTGTTGTTCTGGAGGTGCATCGAGCTTGCTGCAGGACTGGCTGGGTTTCAAAATGGCGATGCCTTGAAGCATTGCACTGTAGGAGTGAGGAAGAAGCTGGAAGTCAAATCCTAGCAACACCCCATTTTCGATTCTGCCACTCAACTCAGTGTAGAGCACAAGCACAAATGCCTAGCTGAAAAGTGGAATGCATTTCTTACTTGGTCCTTTAATGTAATCTTAAGTCTTTTTACATGAAGCTTAATTTTCAGTTTATAAAGTGCTTGTGAGTAGATTTTTAATCCGTTGAAGTTTTTTTTAAGATCATCTTGATTTGATTAGTTCAACTGATGCATCTGATGAGTTTCAGCTGTGAGCAGATAAAAGATCTGCATGGCTGTTCGAGGGCGGGACTTCAGGATCCAGAGACTGAAGCCTGGATGCCACTATATTTTTGCTTCTGGTCTATAGGATAACTAGACCCCAAAACCCACAATGTTAGTGCAGTCAGTTGAACAGCCCAGGTAATAAGCTTGGGCAGCTTGACAGATTGTGCCCACGATTTTCATCTTGCAGCTTTAAAGAGAAAATCTTCATCTCAATTTGGTTTTGTTAATACAGGGCATTCTTATCAATGTCAATTTTATTTATCATTACACCTGCGTTATGTTCTCCATTTCCAGAATTATAAAAAAAAACTGTGTGACATACACAGGAATTGGAACCTTGCAGAAGAGAGGGTTCAATTACAGTAACCAGAATAGGTGCTGTTATGTGTTACTCAAAAGAAAAGGTGGACACAGAAAAAGTAGATTTCAAAAGAGAAGCCAACCTCTGACTGTCTTTTTAAGATAAAAGAGGGCAGTTTTGTTTGGGAACACAGATTACAAAGTCTTCATTCAAAAGAAGAAGACTTGATCCTGGAAAGATACGACTTGTATTATCCTTTTCACAGGAGATACATTTGTGGCCAGAAGATGGTCACTTCTGCTTAAAGAATTTCTCTCAAGGACAACAACTGTGCGTTTGAAAGGGCTTGATGTTTAAAAACACTTTATAATTATTTCTGAACTAAAATGATGCTGAAGTTTAAAAATTTACTTTTCAGAGGTTGGGACTTTATTACATATACACATTGACATTTGCACATAGAGTGGTTAAATTTAGAGATGAGTTTAGAGATAAGTAAGAAAAATGTTATGATGTTAATAATTTAATGAAAACTATTATTTGAATTTACCATTTTCTGATGAATTTTGTATTGCTGTTCCTTTGTTAGAGTGCTAACAAAGTCCCTCTAGTCCCTATCAAAAATAATTAGGGATTGATACTTCGTAACACCTTAAACAGGGATTGTCCAAACATCTCTTCCCCTGATTGGAGAACCCCATAGGTATTCATTTTACACCAGTGGAGAAAGGAGGACACCAATCTATTATTGTGAATAACATCCATTTAACCTCCTGAAAATGAGGAGTATTCTTCAAAAGAAAAATATAATTCATTTCTGAACAATTAAGATTTTATTTGTTACCACATAGAAATTCTCCTCCACTACTTCAAATACATCTGTTCTTTTGTCCATACCAACAATCTCTTTGTCATGTATTGTTTTCCATGAATTATCTCCCTTGTGCATCAATCATGGAATGTGCTCACGATGAACTCTTTCGTATAAATAACATTAATGATTTTGACAAATTAATATTTCCTATATTTTTCTTATTACCCCTGCTTGATATCAGTTGGGGGTGCACGCTAGGCTGATTCTCTTTATCAGTGTAATTTTTTTTAGTCCATAAATAAATGAAGTGTTTTCCTTGACAATGCAGGGTAAGACATGCAATAAGGAAGCAATGGATTTATTTTAAAAATGAACAGTGGAATCTTTGGTGAAGCATTCAACAGGTCCCTCGTGATAAAATGATCCAGAATCCATGGAGACTTGGTAGATTGGATACAAAATTCGCTTGGCCATGGAAGAGAGTGATAGTGGAGGGGTGATATTTTGACTGGAGGTCTGTTATCAGCAGTGTTCTTTATTATTTTTGATATAGAAATTATGTGGACAAAAATGTACTGGTCTGATTAGAAAGTTTGTAAATGACACATAAATTAGTGGAGGTGGCAATAGTGTCGAAGGAAGTTGTAAAAGGACGACAGAAAAGTTGGAAATATGGGGGGAGAAATGGCAGATAGTTTAATCTTGAAAAATGTAAGAAAATTAATTTTGTGAGGTCAGATAAAAAAAAATGAACGCCATAAACCTTTGGAGGATTGATATGAAGAGGAATCTTGGGATTAAGTCAATAGTTCCCTGAAAGTGGCAACACATGCAGACAGGGATGGCGATAAAAAGATTGACTATAAAAGTCAAGAACCCATGTTGCAACTGTATAAAATTTCTGATAGGCCACATTTGGAGCATTGTGTGATATTCCGGACATTGCATTACAGAAAGGATGTGGATACTTTGGAGAGGGTGCGGAACAGTTTCTCTAGGATGTTGTCTGGATTAGGGAGAATTAAGGAAATATTGGACAAATTTAGATTATTTACCCTGGATGCTGGAAGCTGAAGGGGTACCTTGACAGAGGTAAACAAAATTATGGGAGACATGCAGAAGGTCATTCATTAGAATCATTTCTTTTTACCAGAAAGGAGAAGTCAAATACCAAAGAGCATAGGTTTCATGTGAGAGGGAGAAAATTTAGAAGAGATTAACAAGTTAATTTTTTTTTTAGAGTGAGTGGTAGATTCCTGGATTGTGCTGCCAAGGAGGTGGTGGAGGTAAATGTAGTAGGATTGTTTAAGAGATATTTTGACAGGCGCATGAATAGATGGGGTCTGAAGTAATATAGACCATGTGCAGGCAGATGAGATTAGTTTAAATTGGCATGATGGTCACACAAACATCATGGGCCAAAAAGATTGTACCTGTGGCTGCACTCTTATATGTTCTATGTTCTAACAGTACCTTGTTTATCAAGACAGCTTTGCTCATTATTAATCTGAATGCAAGATCCTAAGCAAATGGTTTGAACATTTAAAAAAAAGTAGTTGATGGAAATCTGGAATTAACTGCTTTCCATGAAGGGTCTTTAACTCTAATAATTGGCTCTCTTTTCACAGGTAATCTTCATGAGTTATGGAACTATGGTACAGCAGACCACAAACCTACATTATTTCACATTTGCTATTTTGGGATGAATGTAATATTCAACATTGGTCTGAAGTTAGATTTTCCTTCTCAGTGGTTTTTGGACCAATTTGGAAAGTCATATTTTGTTTTGGCTAACGGTAATAGAGAGAAAGTTTGGAAACCTTCTGATCCATCATTACCCTCCACTGAGATGTACAAATTGAATCAAATGAAACGAAGTATGATAATAACATTGCACAAACTATCATGGAACCAAAGAATAGATGTAGCTACTTGCTTTACAAAAATTAATATCATAAACTTGCATCTGCTGCAATAAAGCATTACATTTTCAAATTAGCATAACTCTGAAGAGCAGTTGGACATGATTCAATTTTTTGAAATATCAAAATGGTGGCAAGACATTGAAGGGAAAACAAATGTCAACTTCAAACCTGTTCAATTGCACTGAAATGGACGTAGGAACATTTAAAACAAACTAAATTAGAAGTCATGCAGAGTAAAGGAAAACAGAATCACACCGATGAATCATTATTTATATTCAAATGAAAACACAAAATGACTGAGGAGGGTAAGGATTAGCCATTCCAGCCTTGGGTCCTAACATTTACCAAAGCCCTGAATTGCAGAGGTGAGCTGCGAGTGACTCCCTTGACGTCAAGGCAACCTTCGTCTGAGTGCAGCAACTAGGCATCTTGGTGAAACAGGAGGCAATTAAGCATCACAAGGAAATCCCTTCAGTAGTTGGGACTGTGATTGTCAACAGCTACTCATCCCAGCCCAGAATATCTCTGAACAAATTTGTCATGGCAAAAGTACTGGACAGTGACTATTTCCAGCAAGCAGGAATCAAATCATCAACCCTTGACAATCAATGGCAAGACCAAGGCATTCTGCTGGGTTATCTGTGCCAAGTTACTCATCTTCTGCACCCTTATGCCCCTTTCAACATCAATGGGGAAATAATCAGGAGGAAGATAGAATACATGATTGGATAAGTGCAACATCAACATCTCCCAAGAAGCTTAACACCATCCAGGACCAGGCAGGCCACTTGATTGACAACTCATCAATCAAATTAAAAATGCATTCATTTTACCTGTAACTGCTTTATGTCCTGCATGTACAAACTGAGATACAGTTGCTCTGCTGGCACATCACGGACCATGAACTCCACCACCAAGAAGGTCAAGGGAAGCAAGCACATTGGGAATGCCATTACTTGGAGTGTTCCATCCATGTCACATACAAAATGTATTCCTTAAAAAAAAGGGAACATTCATGCAATAGTTTATGATACATTCCCAGCCACTTGTGCTTGATCCTGAATTCCCTGTGACTGCATGGGTGCCTCCTGATATCTGTGGTTCCTCCTGCATTCCAAAGATATGCTGATAGGTTCATTGACAAGCCTAAATTCAGGACTTAAGAGAGAATAGGTTGCAGGGAATGGGAAAGGGGATCGATGATCTTAGAACAGACAGATACTTGATGTGGCAAATGGAGTCCTTTGACTTGAAATGTGAAAATATGAATATTAACCTTACATAGGTACTGAGATTGTGTAATGCATGATCATAGAAATAGTATATTGTGTCCTTAATCTCATTGGACTGAATGTAATTACTCATTGTAAAATAGTCTTAATTCTGATGCAACAAATGTTTGTTGACTGTTTAAAATGCTCAAGTATTGGAAAGCAGATGTTTTAGATTTGTCATGTTAAATGCACTACCTGCTGGACTAGATGACCAGGCATTAACCTCAGATCATGAGGGAGTTTTTGCTAGCGGTAAAGTGTTTCATTCCATAATCGGCACACACCTTTCCTCACCTGGTAAGATCGTCAACACACAAACTTGGTCCATCATAATTTCTGCATTGAGTTCCCTTTTCCAAATTGCATTTTAGGATTTGTTTTATAAATGCCATTATACTGGGATTAATCATGTCTATAACCTCATGTTGAACATCAACACAATATTCAAATAACAATGAATTGGCTCAGCTAAGAAAGACACGACTTACTCAATAAATTATCTTCAAGTTTTTGGTTTAACATTAGTCCATGTAATTTACTGACATTGCCTCCCCTCAAACTCTGCTCCCAAACTGTCTCTGTTTAAATATGAACACTAAAATTCAGCAAGGCATTTTTAAGGTCATAATTTGAATAATACACATTAGATTGCAAGTCATTCACTGGAGTCGTAATTCATCTTTAAATTTAACTTGACAAAGCTTTTAGTTTGTTGGGGCCAATATATAAAAAGGAATACTTTGGGAAAACCCAGTCAACTGTAATCTGTCTGTCCAAATGAAGGAAATAGACCACATTTAAATGAGTATAAACAACTGATGTGAACATTACTCAAATTACTAATTTTATTCAGTGTCGTACAAAGGGATTAATATTTTTCAAGGAACGTTTTTTTTTCTATCAGAATTAATCAATTTAAAAATGTGTCTACTGGGAAAAAACAAATTTACATTATGAGTTTGCTCGATAAAAAGATATGTGCACAAATAGATTTTATTGTCCTGGTTCATATATTTGTTTTCCTTTGCTTCACCTTTGCTTTGGAAACAAGTGAAGGTTAAATATAAAAATAACTGAAACAATCATGGTTTGCTGCTGTTATTTGAGCCATTGGAACATTTGGACAGCCTTGAATAGGCAGCACTTAGTCTAATTGGACAACATTAGACTATGAAACCTGCAGATTATATGTTACATCCGTTGTTTTCATTAACCTTCAGAAGGGCACACTAAAAAAATAATCACTGCAGCACATCGCAGCACATTTCATAAAAAAGAAGCTAACACGACAGACATGGCTATTTTACAGCATCAGCTAAAGTTAAAATACAAAGCAAGGCTCAGACCTTGCAGAATATCCTTAGTAGATTCATGCCATTCTGATCTGAGTAAAGCCAATGGCTCAGAATCTGCTTGAGTAATTTCCCTACCACTCATGCAAGACCCATCAGCCAATCATTTGTTTGTTTGTCCCTATTGCCCTTCTTAAACAAAGGAACAACAGAGGCGATTCTCCCATCGGGGACTTTATCTGTGCCTAAAGGAGATAGAAAGGTCACAGCAATCTCTTCTCTTGCCTTTCTCAATAACATGGGATAGATCCCATTAGGCCCTGGAGACTTATCCCCTTTTATGTTTTTCAAATGATCCAACACCTCATTCTTCTTGATAGCAACATCCCTAAAATATCTGCATATACGTCCCTGATTTAATTGTTTTCCATGACCTTCTTCTTGGTGAATATTAATGTGAAATAGACAAATATATAAAATATCTTTGGATTATCTTTAATTCAGCTCAACAAGGACATTGCAGATTCAGATTTCAGATTTATGGTCAGAGTACATACATGACATCACATACAACCCTGTGGGACAGATTATGTTATATTTTATATTGTATATAGATATGTTTTAAAGGAGATAAGTTGTGGAGTTCTTAGTTAGGTAACGAACAGACACAAACACTTCAAAACAGATCTCAATTAAAATGCCAGAGCTCTGCTCAAGCCAAATAGTCCAGACTCCAAGTGCCTTTGCAAAAACTTTGAAGAATCCCTATAGAGAATTTACAAGTAGGTGTTAATTGGACATGCTGTGGAGTAATGGATATTATTGCTTTGGAAAGCAACAGATGAACTAACTCAGAAGATTAGGTCCATTGCCACAGTCTGTCTGAATGCAAATTTGCTGTTTTAGGAAGGTCATGTGGTTTGGCAAGCAGAGAGAGTTAAACAGGCTTTTCTCTGAAAGAGAGAGAGAGAGAGAGAGAGAGAGAGAGAGAGGGTAAGAATTCAGTTCTAAAGTTCAGCAGCAGCAGTTGGGACTGGATCATGACAAGCTGGCAAGCTTGTGGAAAAATCCCATTTTGAAGACAGGTTGTGAGTTCTTAGTTCAGTCTGGTCAAAGCCCTTGAGGTCCATACAAGAAGAGATGGCTGGCTGTATAATGTTTCACTTGAAATAAGGGAAACAGAAAAGGAACTTTGTAATGACCTGAAAGAAAGAGGTTATCACCTGGAAAATCCTGATGGGGCAAGTTTCTTCAGCAAGACACTGAAGTGGCTGATCGGAAGGAATCAGTTTGTGTCCAACGAGCAACAAATCTCTCTCTGAAAACTGACAAGAACCTTCCTGAGTGGTAACCATTTACCTTTCAAGCACCAAAGCCTGGTGAAATTCATAAATGTTAAATTCTGTGCACAGTATAAGAATTGCCTGAACTTGGAGGAATGAGAATTGAGATTGGACTGTGAATCAAAGAACATTTCTGAACTTACACACACATTACATACATGTGCACTTAAAATTAGAAGGGGGGTTAAGTTAAGTTAATAGTGATAAGTTAAAGTTTGATCCTGTTTTCATGTTTAAAGATAATTAAAAACAACTTTTGTTCAAGTAACCATTTGTCCTGGTGAATTTCTATTGCTGTTGGGTTTCGGGGTCCTCTGGGCCTGCAACACCAGAGATTCCTTTTTTCCTTCAGGTGCAGCAGAATTACCACTAATTGGTAGTGCAGAAAAAATAAACTGTAAACAATGTAAAACATGTAAACAGGCAAAGAACTGTACACAAATAAGTGTCCTTAAATTAATCTCTGATTCGGTATGTTGTTGAGGAGGGGTAACAGCTGTTCCTGAACCTGGTGGTGGGAATTTCATGGCACCTATACCTCTTTCCTGATGGCAGCAGCGAGGACAGAGGGTGTACTGGATGGCAAGGGTCTTTGATAATTGCTGCTGCTCATTTCATGGCCCTTTTAGCCCTTCTGATTTCCTGTCTATTTCCTGGTAATTTTATATTCTCCAAGGGCCCTGACTGATTTCAGCTTCCTAAACCTGACATAAACTTTTTTTTTCTTTTTGACTACATCTACAGCATCACTTATCATTCAAAGTTTCTGAAGCTTGCTGTGGTGGTACACTATCAGCCTACTGCAGGAGGCAACCTCTGTGCCTTCAGGAGTGTACCACCGGCCTACTGCAGGGGACAACCTCTGTACCTGCAGGAGTGTAAGGGGACAGGACAGCACTTGGCTGGCTGTCAATCAGTCGGCCTGAATGGATCAACCCCCACCTGGTCGGCTGTGCCAGCCTCCCAAGGCATCACTCAGAGTTGCTGCAGCTACAGCCAGCCTGGCTCTGTGGAAGTCTTTGTGGATTAAAGCCTGTTGTACAGTCTTTACCTTGTCTGTGTCTGATTCTGGCTAACAGTGCTCCACACTTGCCACCCTTATATTTATATCTTTATTCCTCACTTGAACCTGTCAGCCCTGAATTCTGACCAGTTGAACTTTAAGTAGCCCCCACGTACCAGATGTGAACTTAACCAATAACAGCTACTCTCCCCAGCTCCTTCCAAGTACCATTGCAATTGGCCTTTCCTCAATTTTGGACATTCACTGAGATTCATTCTTCTCCTTATCCATAACTATCTTAAAACATAGAGTTATGATCACTGTTCCTTGAACATTCTCCCACTGAAACACCAATTACCTGACCAGACTCATTTCCCAATACACGGTCTAGAAAGGCTCTTTCTCTGGTTGAAGTATCTACATACTGTTCCAAGAAGCTGTCTTGGATGTACTTAACTTATTCTACCTTATCTAAGCCCTTGGTACACAGGGAGTCCCAATTAATATTAGGGAAATTAAAGTCAACCACAACAACGACTCTGTTGTTTTCACATTTTCCCATAATCTCCCTACAGATCTGTTTCTAAACCTCCACTGGCTATAATATAACTTTATCACTGTGATTGTACTTTTCTTATTCTTGAGCTCTACTCATATTGCCTCAGTAAATGAAACAGGATGTCCTGTTGGAGAATAGCTGCAACATTGTCTCCGAACCTTAGTGCAACTCCCCCACCTCTTCTATAACGTTCTCTACCATGTCGGAAACACTCAACCCCTGGAGTGAAGCATAGAAACATAGAAGATAGGAGCAGGAGTAGGTCATTCGACCCTTCGAGCCTGCTCCGCCATTCAACGAGATCATGGCTGATCTTAAAGTTCAGTACCCCGTTCCCGCCTTCTCTCCGTAACCTTTAATACCCTTATACTGAAGAAATAGATCTAATTCCCTCTTAAATATATTTAATGAACCTGCATCTACTGCCCTCTGTGGCAATGAATTCCACAGATTCACCACCCTCTGGGTCAAGAAATTCCTCCTCATCTCGGTCCTAAATGGTTTGCCTATTATCCTCAAACCATGGCCCCGGGTTCGGGATTTTCCCATCATTGGAAACATCCCATCTGCATCCACTCTGTCCAGTCCTGCCAGAATTTTATATGTCTCTATGAGATCCCCTCTCAATCTTCTAAACTGACTTGTCAGTTCTGCCCTTCTCCTGACCAAGTCTGATCTAGCCACAACATCACAATTCCACTCACTAATTCAGGCTCTATGATCAGCTGCCTTACCTAGAACACTGTTTCACTGTTTGTATTGAATATTTAAAACCCTGGTCTTTTCTATTCTTCCTTATGCACTTATTTGACATAACCTCTACCTTCCCCTAAATCTGACCTACTGCTCTGGTACCCTCCCCTCCCCCCCCTCCATCATTCTAGTTTAAACCTTCTGAGTAACACCAGCAAATCTCCCTGTGAGGATATTGGTTCCCTTCTAGTTCAGGTGTAACTCGCCCTTCTTGAACACATCCCACATGCTCTGGAAAAGAGCCTAATAATCCATGTATTAGTTACACATTCCACTGCACCATCTGCCTTGCTAGCTCATGACACAGGGAGTAATCCAAATATTACACGACAGGTCTTGTTTTTTAAAATTTCTACCTAACTCTCTAAACTCTCATGCTATTACTGTGCCAGTGACTTCGGTTTGAATCTGGAACTATCTGTAAGGAGTTTGCATGTTCTCCCTGTGACCTATGTGATATTCCCTGGGTGTTCCAGTTTCCCCCCTCATTCCAAATATATGTGGGGCTTGTAGGTTAATTGGGTGCCACGTTTCAATGTCTAGAATAAAATCCGACCATGTTGTAAATAAAAAAAACCATTTACAGGATCTCATCTGGCTAATGCCAATATGGACAACAACCTCTAGCTACCGAACCTCTTCCTTTCAGAATGACCTGTTCCAACCCAGAGAAATCCTCAGCAATGCTCTTATATTTTTCTGATTTTTTTTTCTTTTCACCATCTCTATTAATGACATTCACCCCTGCTGTTTACTATATCGTACATTCATGTTCAGTTGACCAAGGATAAATGGCATAACAGTATGATTCCAAGTCGGACGTTCTAATTTCTCCTTTTAGGCTTGTCAGATATTTTTAGTGCATTCCTATGCTTCTAAATAGAAATTGTTAAAGATTGCCTCCCAATATGACAATTCTATGAACTGCAAATGTCTGATGGGATCAGTTTAATGATTAATTCATGATTTTTATTGCACCATTTTTCTGACTTGATATTTTGACTGAAGTGCCAGTAGTGAAAAACAATTCCTGCTTTTTGCTTTGCTAATGAAAGGTGTTGTCTGTTGCAAGGCATGCTGGTTGAGCAGATTGGAAGGATATTTGATTGGTCTGCTCCTGGGCTCATCCAAGCCTACTACCCAGGCTGTATGAGATTGATGATGAGAACTTCCTGACCAGATTTCAAGGTCTGATCCTTGCCTTTGTACCCCCTCATGCCAGCACATGGTGATGTTTAATGTTTGAGCTATCTTTTGGGATTAGTTCATGAGTCACAGAACCTTAGTATGAGAGGGCAGCAATTATTCTGTTCAAATTTGTCATTATTGATGATTAAATGTAACCTTTAGTTTCAAATCAATTTGTGTGATTTGGGAGAGGGGGCAGGTTTGTTGTGAATGCCCTCCCTCGGTCTTAGGTGAATGAGATGCAACCTGTCTGAACTGAATATAGGACTGTCCTTTTAAGAAGCCGAGTACCTTCTGGAGATGAGTCAAATTTCAGTGATCTGGCTCAAAGCCTTAAGTCAATCAGTAAATACTACAGAACTCTACAGTCACTTTACTGCACATTGTTCATCGACATGGTAAATAATCAATGGTTCGGAACACACCCGTGAGTCAGAAATGTCCCAGAATGTCTTCTGCCATTATTTTTCTTTTTCTTTGGCTTGGCTTCGCGGACGAAGATTTATGGAGGGGAAATGTCCACGTCAGCTGCAGGCTCGTTTGTGGCTGACAAGTCCGATGCGGGACAGGCAGACACGGTTGCAGGGGAAAATTGGTTGGTTGGGGTTGGGTGTTGGGTTTTTCCTCCTTTGTCTTTAACCACTCTGGGTAATGAACTTGAAATTTGCAAATTCCTTATCAAATGCTTCTTGACTGTCAAATACTTACCCCTGGAGAATTGTCTTCTGCTAATTTGTTTAATCTCCTGAAATAAATCAAGTTAATTTGAGACTCAATACTTTTGAAACCTTCTGATCAACCAGATGATCTTTTTTCGCTTCAAATGAAATTTGGAGGAAAGTGAAATGAACAATTTATATTGGATATCATCATATCCAGCAGGCCATCCCATTTTTGTTTGAATGATACTAGCTCAGCCACAAGTGAGTTAAGTTGGACGTTTACTGATTAGGCACGACTTCTGTTTCATGAGTCATTGTTTCAGTTGCAATTCCCTCAGCTTCTGACATTGGGGCAAGGCAGATAATTTAGGAGCTTGGGTTAATTTGACTATTGATTCCCCAAATGGTATAGTAGACTGGCTGTCCATAAGTTCACCTCCTCACCCTACTATTTGGCAGCAAAATACATCTCTGCAATTTTGACAATTTTCCCTCTTTCCCTCAGACAAGACAGTAGCCAGCAACCGAGATGTACCCTGATACAGCTGCCTCAATCCTGTGAAAGGAATAGAGAGGAATGATAGAGAGGACTTTGAGAGATGTGGTTGCTGAGGTTTGATGTTCCTTGCTTCTGCTCATGCCAAATAAAAAAAAATCCATGCTGTTTCAGGTAGTCCTGATATCTTTGATTGCTTGCAGAGCTGATAGATGAGAATAGTGGAATGCTCATTGTCCTTTATTACGTAGAACCCTCATTATCCTCTGGGGTAACCTAGGCTTAGCAGACAATGAACACAATGTGCAGCAATAAATGGCCTGAGTGATTCAAAGCAATGAAGCTGACTGGAACTATTGTAGGAGATGGTGAAGATTCCTACGCTTTGCAGTTAATCAAGACTTTGGATCACTAACCAACTGCTTCAGCATCTAATAATGTAGTTTACGGTTGTGACTCCTATGTCTCAAATAAATGTAGGAAAATGTCACCTGTCCCTTGCAGAACATCCTTTAATTATTTGCATCAACAATAGGAGGTTTTCGATTATTGCACAATTTTCTAAAAACTGTGCGCTTTGCTCTCATTCACAGAGACCAGCAAAGTCCCAACAATTGCCAAGCAACAGTTTTGGGGACTCTTCCCCACCTCCTCAAAAAAAAATGGATCAAAGCATTAAGTATTAAACATAGTATTAAAAACAGAAAATGCTGGGAGAAGCAGGTAATGTTCCAGGTCCAAGGCCATTGCATGTGAGAGTTGGTGTGTTTTCAGTAGCAGAGAAGGTGGAGGAAGGATGGGACCACCTTTGATAGGATGAGACTAAATGAGTTAATTTAATAAAGTCTGAGCTTCTTTGCGTTATGTACTCCAAAGAGCAAGGCTGTGGCACTTCCAGCCGGCTAGACTCTACAAATAGGATTAGGGTTAGGGCTAGTATAAAGAGAAAAAAATGAGGCAAATTAATTATAAATGGCTAGTTCTGAAATAGACAGAAGGAAAGAGTGAGTTATATAAATGGAGAATTTGATTCTGTGAAAGTAGAGGGAACGGCAATGAGGGACTAATACAAGTAGAAGCAACAAAATGCTGGAGAAACTCCGTTGGTCAAACAGTCTTCTTTATGTAGCAAAGGTAAAAATACATAACTGGCGTTTCAGGCTTAAGCCCTTTATTAAGGTATGGAAGAATATCTTAGAATTCTTCCATACCTTGATGAAGGACTCAAGCACGAAACATCAGTTGTGTATTTTTATCTTTGCTTCATAAAGGACACTGTTTGACCAATGGAGTTTCTCCAGCATTTTGTGGTTTTACTTCAACCATGATGACTACAGATTTTCGTGATTTACCAGGGATTAATACAAGCCGATATATTTTTAGAATGTTTTAAATTGAAAACTGATTGTGCTTTAGTTTTAAAATATCATTTTGATTTCAAAAAATTGTTTTCATAGTTTTTGAAGGTTTATTAGTGTTAGGCATTCTGAAGATTTTGGTGTTTGGTAGCTAATTTAGCGAAGTGTCTGGACAATAGCAATTTTATGGACGAAGTTTCTGCTATTCTCCCCTCTTCCAACAGAACCAGTTAACATCAGTGAAGACTATATCAATGACAATTGGGTTGGCTTCATCCAGGAATTTCCCAGTGAGAAAGCTGTGCAAAACAAGTTCAGGGATATTACATTTTATAAAATATGTCAGCCTGGCGAGCAGATGTACAGGGTGGGAACAGTGTGTAAAACATGTCCTTCATCAGAGAAAGAAAAAGAGACACAACTTTTTTTTCTGCAGCTATTTCAGAAGATGAAAGGGCATGTTTCATTCAAGATGATAATAAGAAAGATGTTTCCTGACAGAAGCCATCTGCTGCTTTAAGACAGGGAGCAGAATCTATTGTAGCAGGGATTTTGGAGACCGAGTTTCTCCCGAACAGCGCCAGGTACTGAAACAATCAACAGATCCCTGATGCTTGCATGCATTCCATTTACACTTGAGCACTTGGCGCAGGTGTAACCAACTGAAATAATACACATGCACATTCAGCTGCTGTCTTATTTAATTGCAAATTGGTGGTTAAAGAACGGGTACCCATTTTTCAGGTGCTGTTTGAAGCCAGAAAAAATTGTTCTTAGCGTTTCAATTAGTTCTTGGCATTTCTTCAGAGTAGATATTGACCTCTACATCTGTTACAGATTCCTAAGACAATTTGACTGGATCTGGAATTTATCCACAGTCATTATTCGTGAAGAATTAATTTAGCACATCTGTCATTTCCTGACCTTGCATCATATGTCTATCTAATATATTTCTTCAAGGAGCCTACTTGTTCACTAATATTCTGTCAACTTCTTCCATCACTAAAAATGTGGATACCACTTGTTCTCCATCTATATTTATCTTTTCTCTTGTCTTCATAACCTTTCCTACAATATATTTATTCCCTGTGTTCCTGATAATGGAGGCCAGAGCGCTGATCGCTTGTTCTTCAGCATTTCCTTCTCCCTTTAATCACCAATTATTTCATCCATTGTCCTATTTTTCAGATGGTCTTCGCCATTTGTACTTTGACATCGACACAAAATGTTAGGTTTGACGCTTCTTGAACTAGGTCCTGGGCCCATGACTGAATGAAAGAAGAACACCTGCTATGATGCTGGGATTGTAGTGAATAGACAAAGGTGCTGAAGAAACTCTGCCTGTAGCCATGATGAAGGGCTCAGATCTGAAATGTTGGTTATATACCTTTGGCTCTTATGAATGCTGCAGGACCTGCTGAGTTTCTCTAGCTCTTTTGTATATTAACGATAATCATAGTGCCTGCAGACATCCTTGCTCCACTTCATTTAGCTGCTCATCAGTACAATCTCCCTACACTGAAGAAGTTCTTCTCAATATACCTTGATCAAGGGCTCAGTCCCAAAACATTGCCTCCTATGGATGCTGCGGGATCTGCAGAGTTCCTCCAGCATCTTTGTACCTTGAGTCCATAATGTTTTGATTCTCCTTCTTGGCCACAACATTGGCTTTGCAGTATTTGATATGCAGGTTGAAACTTACAATCTTGACTCTACCGGGAGATCTGTGACTGGGATGCAATGCTTAACTGAAATAAATCATTCAGAGACCACTGACTTAGAGGTACACTTGGGCGCTGATTGGGCTTCTGTTCGATCTCCAGCAAAAGCATGGAGAAAATTCCCAGCTTGATTCAGAAACCAATTAGAAATAAAGCATCCATCAACCAACTGTGCAAACTGGATGACCAAAGACTATTTGGGAAGGAAGGAAAGTGGCTCGAATTTTTATTTGCACAACAGCTGCATCTTCTGCTGAATTTATGGATTGCCTAGTCTCTATTCCTAACAACTATTAAAAAGCATAATTTTGGTGTTTTTAAATTGTCCTCCTATTAAGGAACCTGGTGGGAGAAGGCTGTAAGTAGGGAAAGTTAACAACCACATGAAGTCACTTTATGTAACTGCAGTACACCTGGTGGCCGTCAGGTGGCGTTTATCACCCACGTGTTCACTTCCACAGCAATGGCACAATATATTTGCTGGGCACCTTTAAAATCTATTAACTTCCAGGAACTCAAATAAATGCTGCGCTTCTTTGATGGTTATTTTGAACTTGCCATGGAGCCAATATTGGGCTTTAGTTCAGACAAGACTGAAACCAGCTAAATCATAATTTAAGGGGAAAAAGCATGGCAACATTAGTGTAACTGATATTTGGGATTCTAGCAATTAAAATAATGTTAACGTTGGTGACTATTTTCACAATCCCCAAATTGATGAGCCAAGATGATAGGAAGTTTTGAAGAATAAGCTCAAGCTGCCACATCACGCTCCAGAATTAGAGATACAGTGAAGTATACTTTTGCAATTAGTGTCCAATTACATATAAATTACATAAGCAGTGGTTACCATGGAAACAGATAGTGAGCCTTTTAAATAAACCATTACTTAAATACAAGTTAAGCCCTCAATTACTGTTCATGTACAATTCATCTTTAAGTGAATATTAATGCTTGCTCTATTTTATATATACAATACTGCTGATCATTTTGCGAAATAAATGTTTGGAACCAATTTGGTGTGACATGCAATGGACCATGGATAAAACTTTGAAAATTAATTGCAAAATAGTATGTAGACAGTAGATGGCGACAGATACTCAAAACAATTGAAGTCTTTTCATAGCATTCAGATATTCTGACGTTGAAAATGCATGCAAAAATGGCAGAATATGTATTATTTCCTGAAATTCAATGGTGGTTACAATGGATGGCTTCTCAGAGATACATATGTAAGGATGGCGATGGGCAATTAACCTCTGACCCACACTATAGATGCCAAAAACACACCAACATTGCATGGCCTGGTAATTTGTCAGAATGGTTGTGTGCCACCAGCGACTTCATTGTTGATGTCTGCACTCCTCAGTGGAGATACACGCCAGCCTTACACCATCTAAAGCAAGCTCGCTGCAATGAAAGTGAAAGTGCCTTGAGGAGCAGGAGCTACTCATGTTTTGGAACTCTTTCTGACAGGCCCTGTGGAAGAATAGTACAGCAGAGGGCAGGGTAGGGTAGGGCAGGGCAGTTAGGGTAGGGCTGCGAAGGGTAGGGCAGGGTAGTGCAGGGCAGGGTAAGGTAGGGTAGGGCAGGGCAGAGTAGGGTAGGGCAAGTGGAGCATCTCCTGCGGTCACAGGGGTAGGTGCCAAGGGGACAATTGGTGGGGAGGGAGAAGTGGACAAGGGAGTCACGGAGGGAGCAGTCCCTGCAGAAGGCGAAGAGAGGAGGTATAGATTTCCAGGTTAACAGGGACCTGACTCACAGCCACTCGGCTCAGGACACTACTTTGCACCCTGTGAACATGTGTGCTTCATAATTCCCTGACACAATAGATGGAAAACAATAGACAATCAACCCATTCCCACTCTTATCTCCCCGCAACTATTTTCCTGTTTCTCTCTGATGAAGGACCTCAAACCTGAAATGTGAACCGTTTCTCTTTCTGTGGATGCTGCTTGGCCTGCTGAGTTTACCCTCAGCATTTTTTGTTTGTATTAGGCATTGGCATCTCCTGACATCTAAGCAGCATGAGATGGTTGCAGGATGCTTCAGCAGAGGGCATCTGTCCTTCTGCCTCCTCAATTCCTTGTTTTCCTTTTTCTCACCCAGTTCCTCTGCTCCTCTGCCACTCTCTGAACAACCTTCAGGAAAGTTCAGGACAAGAGCCACAGAGTCATCGAGAGATGCAGCATGGAATCTGGCCCTTTGGCCCTTTGAGTCTACACTAACCTTCAGCCACCCATTTCCATTTCAAGTTCAAGTTTATTATTGTCCAATTGTACAAGTACAACTTTGGTCCTGGGTGCCAAAACATGCAGGCACAAAATGAGACATGGCACACATGATACATATGCAGAACATATATAAATGTATGAAAGTAAATAAATATTGTCTAATAAATAGAGTAGCCTCAGAAGGTTAATGTGAGCAGTTCTTTTAGTCGTTCAGAATTCTCATTGCCCATGAGAAGAAGCTATTTCTCAGCCTTGTGGTGTTGGCTCTGATACTCTTGTGTCTTTTCCCCTATCTTTTCTTTCTTTTTAATAATACAGCACAGTGAAAAAGGTCCTTCCCAGTGCATTCCAATTAACATTACATCATACATTTTGGAGAATGGGAAGAAACTAGAGCACCCCAGTTAAAACCCACGCAGGCCAGTATAAAATCCATACAATCAGCACCAGATTTGGAACCGGTTTGCTAACGCTGTAATAGCTGCTAACCATGCTGCCCTTCTCATCATTCTCACCCCAGACTCCACCACTTAGCTACACCAAGAGCAGTTTACAGTGGCCTGTTAACTGACCCGCTTGCATATCTTTGCAATAAAGGAGGAAACTGGAGGACACTTGAGTGGTCACTGGGAAAGCATGCAAACTACACACAGACAGTGCCCACGATCAGGACTGAGTCTCTGGTGCTATGAGGCTGTGGTTCGATTAGCTGTCCTGTCACACGGTCATGGACCTTGATGTAAGTCACCCTTATTTTGAGTCTTGAGGTGCTGACATGCTGCTCCAGATCGGTCAAGGCAGTGGAAGTGTTCCTGCAGCACTGCAGTGGATGTAATAACACAGTTCACACAGTATGTGGCACCATGGCATTTCACGGCAGAGCAGCATGCTGGTACAGTGTTTAGTGCTGCTCCCCTCAAGGTCCGATGATGCGATTTGCTCCCCACATCTAATGTTGTCTGCACTTCTCCCTGTGACTATGCAGATTTTAGTCCTGGTGCTTCAGTTTCCTCCCACATCTCAGAGATGTGCCAGTTGTTGATTGATTCATAGACTGTAAACTGCACATGTGGTCTCAAAATTGGAGGGATTTGAGGTGCACATAAGACAGAATAGACCACAGCAGGGACATTTGATGGCCACAGACATACAGTAATTGGCTGAGCGGTTTTCTTCTGTTAGAGTTACAGCACAGTAACAGGCTCTACTGGCCTACAAGCCTAAGCCTCCAATTACATCAATTAACCTACTAACCCCATACATCCTGGAGGAAACCAGAGCACCCTGAGGAAACCCATGCAGACACGGCGAGAGGTGACAAACACCTTACGGACAGTGATGGATTCGAACCCTGGGCACTGGCTTGTAAGGAAACATGAATTATTTGGTGAACATATTCAGACGTAGAGTCATGATCCCTATTGCTGCGAATAACAGTCAGGATATTTTGTGGCTCAAATGGTGCATTATCAGTTGCAGAATGAAAGGACTTTTTCAGGGATATCAGACTTTGAGATGCATGGTTCTACCTATTGTTGCTCACCTGCTGGGCATTGAAGGAGTGCCATTCCTTTTGGTTCCCATTCATGGCAGTACTGACAGTTCACTCATTACTCCTTCCATTATGGAGAAGCCCTGCAAACTTTAAAAAAAATAACATGATTATTTTGTCTGCTGCTCTCTTCAAGAATAAAGAGAAGTAATTTCTCTGTCAGTGGAGTTTGTCAGTGGCTGCTCTCAGTCAAGTTGCAAGATCTGACAACTAACTCTGCCTTTGGAATAAAAGGAGTCTTCATACCGTTCAAGGTTGCCACGTAAGTTGATAGGATGGTAAAGAAGCATAGGTGTTGAATTAAAATTCAAGAGCCGTGAGCTAGTGTTGCAGCTTTATAAAACTCTAGCTAGACCTCACTTGAAATATTGTGTTCATTAGAATATTGATCTATTCATTGAAATAATGAATTTTCATTTTAAAGTAGTGAAAGAACATTTCCAATATTTAGGAATTAGAATTACAATTGTTTTTAAAAAATTTACTGAAAGAATTTTTGTGTATTGTTTGATAGGATTAAATAATCATTATCAGGTTAGTCTCCCTTAGTTTTTTTTACAATGATAGGACGTATTAATTCGATTAAAATGAATATTTAATTAAATTCTTCTATCTTTTTCAAGCGTTACCAATTTTTATCCCCAAATGTGTTTTCAGTTCGCTAGATTCGGCTATTTCAACGTATATTTGGCAAGGGGGAAAAAAACAGATATAAACAAAGCCTACATTTAAAAAAACTACATTAAATGGAGGATTATTACTTCCTGATTTTAGATTATATTATTGGGTAATTAATATATGTAATTTACTTTTATTATTACATTTGGATAAATCACCCTTCTTGGATAGAAATGGAATTACAATCTATAAAAGAAATCCTCAATGTTGACAATTTTAGGATCTTTTTTTACCATTTTCCTTCTCCAAATTAACAAATAATCCATTGATAATAAAAATATTTAGAATTTGGGCTCAGTTTAGGAAATTGTTAGGAATCATTAGTTTTTTCTTGCACTATCCCAGTGGTTCCCAACCTTTTTCTTTCCACTCACATACCATTTTAAGTATTCCCTATTCCATTGGTACTCTGTGATTAGTAAGGCATTGCTTAAGGTGGTACATGAGTGGAAAGGGAAGGTTGAGAATCACTACTCCAGACCCAATTGTTACTGAAATATTTTGCTTGATAAAAAATATTTGTCATTGGCCCATTTCCTTTGGAGATATGAAACTATGCACATAATGAGTTAATTTGGTACAATTAAAACAATGGTTCTGAAAATTTTTCTTTCTATCCACATACTACCTTAAGCAATCCCTTACTAATCACAAAGCACCTATGGCATAGGGATTACTTAATGTGGTATATGACTGGAAAGAAAAAGGTTGAGAACCACTGGGCAAGATAACCATTATAGATAACCATTTATTTCAACCATCTTTGTTGGATTCATGTTTCAAGGAATGGCTTAGAAAAGAGATTAAAAGTTTCAAGGATTTTTTATTTGAAATAATTTTGCCTCTTTCAAACAATTATAAGCTAAATATAATCTTTCTAATAGTCATTTTTAAGCTATTTACAAATTAGGCATTTTGTTCATTCCAAGCTTTCAGATTTTCCACACATTTCTAATACTAAAACTCTTGATCTGCTTTTTAATTTACAGTTTTATTTTCATGGTGGATTAATAGCATCTATTTATAATAATTTACTAGATGTGAATTCAATCACAATGGCCAGGATTAAAAGAGATTGGGAACAAGATTTGAACATAACTTTTTCAAAAGAAGATTGGTACTCTACTCTCAACTTGATTAATGGTTCCTCACTTTGTGTAAGACACTGCTTATTATACGTTAAGGTGGTGCACAGAATGTCTAAACATAGATCATCCCATTTTTATTCAGATACTGATACATTTTTGTGAGAAATATAACATTTTTGAAGCCTCTCTGATTCATATGTTTTGAGAATGTCCAAATTTAGGGAGATATTGGAAAGAGATTTTTTTCAAACTTTATCATCAATTTTCAAGATTAACCTAGAACCCTGCTTGTTAATTGCTCTGCATTGTTTTTCTCATGTCCCAGATGAACTTTTATCAGCATCTCAAGAAAAAGTGATAGCTTTTACCACATTGATAACCAGATGAGCTATTTTATTAAAATGGAAAGGAGATTCATCCCCTGCTCATATGCAATGGCAATATAATGTAATATCCTATTTAAACTTAGAGAAAATCAGATATAATATTAAAGATAGAAAGTTTCAATTTATGAAATAATGGGGCCTGTTATTAGAATATTTTTTAATATAATTGGAAGTCAGTAATTATTATACATTCCAGTAATTCTTCGCGTGTTCTTCAGGGGTTGCCAGTAATTTCACATTATTATTGATTTATTTTCCTTCTCCAAAATATATTCTTGATTAGAGGGAAGGGATTAGATTAGTTTAGTTTAGTTCTTTAGATTTTTTTAGATTTTATTTTCTTTTTATTATTTTAATAAAACAGTTTAATAAATGGGTCTAACACAGTTGCATATTTTTTTTACTAGATTGAGATAGTATAAGTAACTGAAACTGTTGTTATGAATATTTATTATTTAGCCATTATTGTTTTTTTTCTTTTCCTTTGGTATGTATTTACCTGTATATAATTGATTCATTGTATAATTAACATTTATTATGTATGTTTATTATGTTAAACTCAATAAAAATATATAAAAAAGAAAGCAAGGAATATTGCGTTCAGTTCTGGTCGTCTCATTACAGTAAAGATGCAGATGCTTTGGAGAGGGTGCAGAGAAGGTTTACCAAGATGTTGCCTAGATTGCAGAGTGTGTCATATGGAGCAAAACAAACCTAGTGGTTCTCTCCTTGGAGTGATGAAGGATGAGAGGTGACTTAATAAAGGAATCTAAGATGAAATGGACATAGATAGGGTGGAAACCAATACCTTTTACCCGGGGTGTTAATAGCAAATACCAGAGGACATAAGTTGAAGGTGAGTGGAGGAAAGTTTAGGGGAGATGTCAGTGGTATGTTTTTTTTTACTTAGGGAGTGCTTGGTGTTGGGAATACATTGCTTGCGGTGATAGTTGAGACTGGTACAATAGGGTCATTGGGAAGACACTCAGATAGGTACATGGATTGAACAAAATAGACGGTAATTGATGTGAAGAATGGAAAATTAGATTGTTACAAAGTAAGTTTACATAAGTTGGCACCAAATTGCATGCCGAAGAGCTTTACGGTGCTGTAATATTCTGTATTCTATAGTGCTTAGTAGCCATGATCCAGATTGTTGCCAGAGATGGACCAAGTGAATTTGAGGTTGGAGTAAAGTTAGTAGCTAAGTGGATAAGGTTGATGAGCTCATCAGAGGTGCACACATTAACGTAGCAGGTGAAGAGTTGAGGAGCCTTGCTTGTGCAGGCTTGTAGCGTGGATTGCTCCACATAGACAGGCATGGCTCAAATTTTAAAGTTCAAATTTATCATACACAACATCACATACAATCCTGAGATTGTTTTTATCTGCAGGTCAGGTAGAATTTCTACTTATCAGTGACTATAAACTGAACTCATGAAGAAAAGTATAGATACATAGGAAAGAAATGTAAACAAACTGACTGTGCAATACAGAGAGAAGTTTTACAAAATCAATAAAGAATAGAAGAGTCCTTAAATGACTCCCTGATTGAGTTTGTCATTGAGGAGTCTGATGGTGGAGGGGTAGCAACTGTTCTGAACCTGGAGGTACGAGTCTTGTGGCACTTATACCTCTTTTCTAATGGTACCAATGAGAATAGAACCTCACTGGTTGTGGATCCTTGATGATTGGTGCTGCTCTCTTTCCATGAAAGTGTTCTTGGTGGTGGGGAGAGCTTTGCCTATGATGTACAGAGCTGGGGCCCATACAAGTTCCCATTGGTGACCCCTTTAACTTGCAGAAAGTGTGAATAGCCAATGGATGTTACTGAGGTGAGAACAGGTTCCGCCAGGTAGAGGATGGTGATGGTGGAGGCTCACTGGGTCTCTTGCTGAGAAAGAAACAAAGGATAACCCTTTTTTAAATATATGGTACTATAAGGGAATTTCTAATCTGGGGGATTGTTGTCATAATAATAGATTGATGTCTTTTGATCAATTAATGGTTAAATATGATATACCTTTTAACACATTTTTTTGTTATTTTCAATTGAGGGCCTTTTTGAGAGAGAAATTGGGACAGGAAATGATTTTAAAAGATCTTTCAAATTTGGTTGATGGAATAGTTAAAAAATATATCAATTACATGCATATTATTACAAGAACAAACAACTAAAATAGGTTTATTTAATTGAAAAAGAAAATTGGGAATGAGATTTTGCCACAATAATAGATGAAGTAGTTTGGGAGAATTTGTGTCAAAAAGTTATGACAAATGCTATTAATGTACGATATAGATTACTTTATTGTAATTTTTTACATCAATTATATATTAATCCTCTGAAATTGAGAAGATGGAGATCAGATTTATCAGATCAGTGTTTTAGGTGTGGAACAGAAATTGGAACTTTCCTTCATTCTATGAGGTCTTGTTCAAAGGTTAACCCTTTTTGGGTTTCTATTAGTAAATTTCTTCAGTGGATAATGGGAGTGAATTTTCCTTTAACTTCTGCATTGCTTTTGTTAGGAAATTATGAAAGTGTTACTCCAAAATTATTGTCAGATTCCTAATTAAAGTTTGCTTAATTGGTCTTAGTAATAGCAAGGAAATGCATCACTGTAACATGGAAATCTAATGTTTCGTTAACATTAGACAGATGGCGTGCTGAAATTCAAAGATGTACTCCATTAGAAAAAAGTTACATATAATTTAAGGAATAATTTTTTTTTTTTTTTTGCAAATTTGGCGTCCATATAAATAGATTTATAAATAGATTTTCAACATATACTTGTTAATTTTCTATTATTTAACTATGTTGTAATGTTCTTAATTTTTGACATTATAAATGTTGAATAAATAAAATATAAACAAAGAGAGAAACATAGGGCTTTGAGACCTTCAGTATGGGGGAAAGAGGTGTAAATTTGACATCCCTAGTGAAAATGAGGTGGAACTGAAAGCTGTTGAAGTGATGGAGGTACGTAAGTACTGCATATGTAGGTAGGAGGGGACTGAACCAGGGGGACAAAATGGCATCTGAGATAAAATGATTCCAGTTTCGTGGGGCAGGGTCATGGGGAAACAGTGGGTCTACCGGGATACTTGGGTTTGTGGATCTTAGGTAGAAGATAGATCTGGGAAAAGCAGGGTTGGGAAACATTGAGGTTAAAGGCTGTTGGGGGGGGGGGGGGAATGACCAGAAGTGATGGCACGTGGGACAGTGGCTTGATGTGTCTTGGTGGGGTCCTGTTAAGGTGTCTGTAACAGGAAGAGTCTGAGAGTCATGGTCTGGTCTCAACGAGGTAGAGTCAGTGTGCCAGAGCAAAATAGCACCACTCTTGTCAGTGGGTTTGATGGTGAGGTTGGGATTGGTGCAGAGAGAATGGAGAGCAGTGCATTTCAAGGGAGTGAGATTAGAGTAGTTGAGAGGAGTGGTGAAGTTGAGACAGCCTCCGTATCAAACATTTAATCCTTTGCAATTTCCACCACCACAACGTGATCCCATCAACCAAAACACCTTCACTTCCCCTCTCTTCTCTGTTTTCTGCAGGTCATCCTCTCTCTCAGTCTCTCTTGTCCACTCATCTCTTTCCACTGATCGCCCCCTCGGTACATACACTATGACTGCAAGAAATGCTACAAGCACCCATACCTCCTCCGTCACCACCATTTGGGAGCCCAGGAAGTCATTCCAAGGGAAGCAACCCTTCACTTGTGAATGTGCAGGGGCCATCTACTGCATCTAGTGATCTCGTTGTGGCTTCCTCTGCATTGGAGAGACTGGATGCAGACAGCAAAATCATTTCGTTGAGCAGCTTCTCTCTGTCCACTGCAATAACAGGATGTTCCCAGTAGCCTATCATTTTATTTCCACACACCATTCTCACACTGACATGTCGGTCCATGGGCTCATGCACTACCAAACCCAGGCTACCTGAAAATTGGAGGAACAATAAATATTCTGTAAGGGCACTCTCTAACCAGATGGCATTAACCAACGTCCAGTTTCTTTTAACCCCTCCCCATGTCTCTCTTTCCCTACCTCTCTGTCTCCTTTCCTTCAGCTCCCCTCCTCTTCCCTTTCCCTCTCCATTCAGAGGCTACTCCCTTTCCCATCATCTTGGCTTTTTTTCTCTTCTACCCTCTCACCTACATCCACCTATGACTTCTTTCTTGTTAACCTGTACTCCTGCTCCTGTCCTTCCTCCCTCCTCTCGTCTCCCTTTGCCCCCATCTTTATTTTCAGATGGTTCCCTGCTTCTTGCTCAGACCTTGATGAAGGGCTCAGGGCCGAAACATTGGTTCCCCTTAAATTCCTATCAGTGTTGTATGACCTGCTGAGTTTCTCCTGCACTTTTATGTATTGCACCTGTCTGCAAGTGTCAATTTCTGAGTACTGTCATCATGCCTGTTACTCAGGCTGCATTGGTGAAGTGCATATCCTATCATAGAGGGGTAAACTTCAATGGGCTGTGGAAGCTCCTGTTTCTGAGTGTGGTTTTCATTTGACCCAAACATAAGGATTCTGGATTGGTAACTAACAAAAATAGTCTATATGAAGAGATAGTGAATCTGGCATGTAAAAGGTTGGTTCCCTTTAAATTCCTATTAATGTTGTAGGACCTGCTGAATTTCACCTGCACTTTTATGTATAATGGGGGGAAGGGAGCCACTTCTTTTCTGCTTTCTTTTCCTGCTGTGATCTCAGGGCTTTCCTGGTTACATGGGTGCAGAGGACTTGCCTCATCCCTTAGAGCAATGGTTCTCAACCTTTTTCTTTCCACTCACATACCATTTTAAGTGTTCCCTATGCCATAGGTGCTCTGTGATTAGTAAGGAATTGCTTAAGGTGGTATGTGGGTGAAAATAAAAAGTTTGAAAACCTCTGTTTTAATCATCCTAATTGACTCGTTATGTGCACGGTTTCATAACTCCAAAGGAAATGGGCCAATGACAATTTTTCTCAAGCAAAATATTTCAGTAATAATTGGGTCTAGAACAGTGGTTCTCAACTTTCTCTTCCCACTCCCGTACCACCTTAAGCAATCCCTTACTAATCACAGAGCACTGATGGTATAGGGATGACTTAAGGTGGTATGGGAGTAGAAAGGAAAGGTTGAGAACCACTGCCTGAGAGGCATCCACTAGGTCTGTACACACCAAAGTCGAGGTTGGAAAAAGGTATTCCCCCTCTTTCGTGAGTTCCCTTGGTAAGAGAACATAAATTTCTCCCAATTCTGTGGATTAATAGAGGGTGATCTTTAAGGGATGTAAAACTGACATCCAGTAATACCACTACCTATCATGGACTATTCATTAATAAGATAAAAAGCTGGTTGTTTGTTTAAAACAACTTGCAAAGGTATTTGAAGAGCAATGATAATCAAATTCCATGTCGGTCTAGGACCAATTTAATTAGGCACAGGTGCAATGCAGTTCGATATTCCTGTTTGAGAGTGATCCAATTTCTAGACCATACATAATTGGTTCTCTGGGCCCCACTTCCCTTCTTTATTTCAGACCATTCAGAGTAGAAAAACTTAAATACTTGAACAGAGATTCAGTTTGAACAAAATAGAGAACAGAATTTTTATTTCTTTGCTTCCTATGATCAACCTGCAGTTTATGGATTCCTCAACTTCAGAATGAACAGATCTGCAAGTTAAAACTTTTATTAATCATACACATCCATTGAACCTCGGTGTAACTACTGGAGCTTTCACTTTTATCCTTTATGAAAATGCCGTTAAACTCAAAAGGTTCTTACAGATAGCCTGCCAATTAATCCTTCAACCTTTTCCATGCCAGATTCACTTTCTCTCCATATAGACTATTTTTGTTATCTACCAATTCAGAATCCCTATGTTTGGGTTAAATGAAAATCCTGACTTTATTCTGACTTTGAAGATTCTTTTGAAACCATATTGTGACCAACTTGTCTTGATCAACCCTGCACAAAATGTACCACCATTAAAACCGTACCTGAACAGCACAAAGCACTTCTTAAATAATAAGGCCATGTTTGGCACAACATAATGAAAGAATATTGGTAACTAACAAAAATAGTCTATATGAAGAGATAGTGAATCTGGCATGTAAAAGGTTGGTTCCCTTTAAATTCCTATTAATGTTGTAGGACCTGCTGAATTTCACCTGCACTTTTATGTATAATGGGGGGAAGGGAGCCACTTCTTTTCTGCTTTCTTTTCCTGCTGTGATCTCAGGGCTTTCCTGGTTACATGGGTGCAGAGGACTTGCCTCATCCCTTAGAGCAATGGTTCTCAACCTTTTTCTTTCCACTCACATACCACTTTAAGTATTCCCTATGCCATAGGTGCTCTGTGATTAGTAAGGGATTGCTTAAGGTGGTATGTGGGTGAAAATAAAAAGTTTGAAAACCTCTGTTTTAATCATCCTAATTGACTCGTTATGTGCACGGTTTCATAACTCCAAAGGAAATGGGCCAATGACAATTTTTCTCAAGCAAAATATTTCAGTAATAATTGGGTCTAGAGCAGTGGTTCTCAATCTTCCCTTCCCACTCCCATACCACCTTAAGTAATCCCTTACTAATCACAGAGCACCGATGGTATAGGAATTACTTAAGGTGGTATGTGAGTAGAAAGAAAAGGTTGAGAACCACTGCCTTAGAGGCATCCATTAGGTCTGTACACACCAAAGTCGAGGTTGGAAAAAGGTATTCCATGGGATTAGTTCAAAAAGTAGATTTAAAGACCATCTCGAAAGTGGCAAGGAACATTGGGTCTCGGCATCTGAAGACACATCCTGCCAATAATGGGAGCAAATAAAATTATGGTTGTGCCAAATTCAGAAGAAAACTTATTCTGTGGAAGTCTCAAATCAACAATGCAGCATTGTTTCAACCTTGATGGGTAATGCTATGTCCGCAGGCTTTCTAACACACTTTGAATATACCAAAAGGTTAAACCAAAAGGTGATTTTGCGATGTGTGACACTTCACTTTCATCCATAATGTTGAAAGGTGCACCACAGAAAGGTGAGAGACGACAGCAAAACTCACAACTATTTCAACGCATTTGACGGGAAAAGCTTCCAACCTACTAATTAGACACTGCTAACTTTGCTGGGTCAAATAGCTGAAATTCAAGGCATTCATTATTGCACATTATTAATTGTGTCAACTGGCTAAAACAAATTCCACATACAAAGCTTGTGAGTTTCTGAGGTTTCATTTGAAAGACAAATGGAATGAAAATAGAGTGCAGACTATTCTCTATATAAGACATATCAGTGTATCAGGCTAAAGGTATTAAAAGTGGTGACTGAAGTAGATAAAAAGTTACTGTGGCTTGAATAGATAGTGCATTTATCTGGAAAGCCAAGAAAGTAAAGGAGACTGTCTGGACACAAAATATTTTTTATTTACTCTTTCATGAAATGTGGACATGACTGGCAATGCCAGTAATTATTGTCCATACCTAATTGACTATCCCTAATGTCCTCTGAGTCAACTACGTGGGTGGGTCAACATTTGGGTAAGGTCAAAAGTTTACTTCCCTGAGCAACCTTAATGAATCAGATGGGTTCTTACAACAAACAATGAGAAGATGGAAGAATTTAGCATCGATGGAGACATAATTTCATGGACACCTTTACTGAAGGTAGCATATAATTCTAAATTCAATCAATTATTTGGTGTAATTCAAACTTGTGCATTTAGATCAGAATTCCAAGCACCTGGATAGAAGCCAATTAACTTATGCAATCTTTACTACTGTATCTTTGCAAGTACAGTATGAGAATGGAAGAAACTAAAAACATTCCTTGGTAGTGAAAAGTCTTAAAGTTCTTGATGCTTCAGTTGTATAAATTGAAATGATCATAAAATAAGAAAAGGTATCAAGTGATTCCAAATCTTTGTTTGACAAGGATGAACATATCATATGAGAAACACATTCATTTAATAAATGCAAAGACATTAAAGTTATGATGTCAAACAACTCAGAAACAAACTTGGAATTTTGGAAGGCTTTTAAAGCTATAATTTCTTGATTGGATTGTATTATTGTCAGCATAAGGGAAACCAACTAAGAGGCAGGTTCATCCTTCTTCAAAATAAGTGACTTCCTCTCTGCTGCCCTGGTTCTCTCCACCCCAAGATGCAACAAGGGCAGGATTTCTCTTACCACTCCACCAGCCTCCACATCCAGCATATTATCCTCTGCAATTGCCACCAACCACTATTTGATCCTACCACCAGACACATCTTCCCCTCTCCTCCACTCTCCATTTCCCACAGGAACTGCTCATCTAGTCATCCTTTCGCACATGGGCGACACAGTTAGCGTAGTGGTTAACCCAATGCTGATATAGCACTAGAGATTGGGGGTTTGAATCCAGTGCTGTCTGTAAGGGGTTTGTATGTTCTCCTCACGTCTGCATGGTTTTCCTCTGAGTGGTCCAGTTTCCTCCAACCACTCAAAATGTACTGGGGGTGTAGATCAATTGGGTGCAATTGGGCAGATTGGGTTCATGGACTGTATGTCTATGTCTATGTCTAAGTCTAATAGATGTCTGATTGTCCCCTCGGTACTTACCTTTGTGACTGCAAGAAATGCTAGAAATGCCCACACCTCCTCCCTCACCACTATTCAGGGCCCTACGCCATCCTTCCAGATGAAGCAATGTTTCACTTGTGAACCTGCAGAGGTCATTTACTGCATCCAGTGCTTCTTATTGCCTCCTCTACATCAGAAAGACTGGATACAGACTGGGAAATCTTTGAGTTTCTTTGCGTATCTCTACTTTGTCTGCTGCAGCACCAGGAACCTCCCAGTGACCAACCATTTTAATTCCATGCACATTTCCACACTGACATGTCTGTCCATGGTCTCATGCTCAGTGAATTGGAGGGACAACACCTAATATTCTGTCTGGATAGTCTCCAAAAGAACATCATTAACAGTGACTTCCAGTTTTCATTAATTCCTCTCCAAAGTCTCCCCTTTCCTTCAGCTCTCGACCTCCTTATCTTCCTTCTCCATTCAGAGAGATACCCTCTCCTCCTACCACAGTTTTTTTTTTCTTTTCTAGCCTTCTACCTTTTATGACTTCTTATCCATTAACCAGTACTCCTCCCCCTTCCCCTTCCTCCCTCTTTTCCTCTCCTCCTCCCCCACCATCCCCCCCCCAACCTTTTTAGTCAGGTATCTGTTTACTTTTTTCTCATACCTTGATGAAGTGTTCTGCCCAGGAACTTTGGTCACTTTTACTTCCTGCATGAGGTCCTCCAGTACATTTGTGTGTTTCAAAAACAAAATGCTAGGACTCTGTAATAAAAACGAAGTATCACAGGCACCCAACAGGTCAGTCAGCATCTTTGGAGAGAGAAAAACAGTTAAAATTTCCGGTTAATAATCATTCAGCAGGCCTGCTCTTTCACTGTGAAATATGTCCAGCATTTGTGTGAAAAGAACCTCTAAGAACATTACCACAGCTAAGAGATGCAGTGAAAGGTGAACACATCCCAAAGAACAAGGCCAATCATGATGGATTCACGTGCATGTTTAATAATAGGTGAAAACTGCAAGGATGGAAACGCAGAAAATAAAATGTTTATGGGCAATCTGAAAATAATTTTATGGAAGAAAATCAACAGCTGAATCAAAGCAAATGTAAGTAGGTAAAAATGTGGACAAATATCAATATAAAAATATCTCTGAAATAATTTTGATCACAAATTGATATAAAACACTTCAATTGGTTCTAAATATGGAAAAAATCGATTTCAGGACACAATTGCTTGTCATAATAAGGGGCAGTGCTAAAGCAAAAATATGGAGTAAATAAAATCTAGTTTGTTATCTTAAAAATTATGCAAATACATGCCCAATTCGGATAATCTGTTTGTCCAATGCAGGAGCGTTGCTAAAAGCTGCATCTGGGATTTGCGATGTATCCACAAATGTAGTCAAAACCATAACTCAAGAAAGAGTCACCAAAGTGGAATGCTGACAACCTATATGAATCTGAAAGAGTTTAAATAAACAATTATGAGGACTCACTCTGCACTATCATCAAGCTACATCTTGCCAAAATGCTCGTAAACGTCAAAGTTATTTTTGAACTGGATGCTAAATATGTATCCCAGCAAGTTCAGACGGCAAGCTCCACATGACAGCAGTCTAGTCAGTGTATGAACTGGAGAGGACTGTTGAGGTAATTACATTAACTGTAAACAGGACATGAAAATATCCATTTAAAGTAGGTGAGCTTTGAAGAAAGGTTAAGTCTACCTCTGAAGCCCAGAGAGAATGAACTTAAAGTGGACATAGACCAGTTGAGAGTACCAAGCAGATTTATTAAAAATAAATTTAAAGCAGGTATTTGACAACAATTTGCTTCTTTCCTCCTGCATAAGTTACTGTATTCAGAGCCATTAAAAATGCAGTTGGAAGCAATATTGGTTAAGTAGAGTTTCAATAGCACAAAATTTCCAAATATTAAATGAAGCCAAGAATCTGTCACAATTTTAACTTTATCTTCTCTATTTTCTTCAGTTCTTTGGCCTTAGATTTTATTTGGAATTGATTAAATGTTTAAAAAAAATGCCAAATTGGATCACAATGAGAATCCGTGTGGGTATTTTTGACTTTGGATACTTGGGTAAAAAGTGCAGCATTGATTCATCCACTTATTGTACATCTGCCCTTATTTTCATTTCCATTGATGTAAATTGAAAAATAGAACACCAATAATATAGCTCTCTTCAGACTTGGGTCATAGCAGACCATTAGATTTTCCGAACCATGAGATGTTACCCTCATTACGCTGGTAATTCAATTTTTTCCATATGTTACACAGTGGTATATTTTCCAGAGAATGCAATGAGTTTAAAGGAAAGAAGATATCTATGAAGACTCTGGATCCTATCTCTGGCCACAGACTTCATACTCATCTTCCTGTCCCCTGATTCTGGCCACACACCATGCAAGCCCTGCAGACCCTGGCTCACAATCTGGATTAATGACTTAGCCAGATGCTGGACTGTTAGGATTTGCAAACAATCAAATCCTGGATTATCAGAATTATTAGAAGAGTATGTTTGACAGGTGGCACAATATTACCCATTTTATATTGTCAGCCAAAATCAAAATGTTGTCCACTATTATCTGCTTGAGAAAGTACACGAGAGAAAAAAGTTTAATAAGAAACACACTTACAACTTTCAGAAGTTCACATATAAATCAGTTGAATTGGATGTAAAACAAGAGAGGATTCAGGAAAGAGTGAATTCAAAATCAGCAAGAGAAATGTCAAGGCTGTGGAGCAGAGCAAATATTTGGATACAAGAAAGATGCCAAAGTAGACTTGGAAGAATTTGAGAGGTTAACACAAATGGCAAAAATGACCAATGTAATATCATCGAGAGCTAAGTAACTATTGAAGGTACTTTATCGAAAAAGCATTCACAACAAAAAGTAAATTAATTAATAGCACATGATTGAGGCAAGTATTTAACAGCTTTGGAAAATAATCTGAACATTTGACTTTTAAAGAGATAAACAGTGGATTAAATGCATATTCTGTATATTCCAGCATTTAAGTTGAGTCGTGAAACCCTAAGAAATTTCTCAAAAGGGGGGTTGATTTATACACTGGATACACCAAAAAAAAAACCAGATTGGCGTCAATTTGGCGTATAAGTTGATGCTGGAAGCACTTCCCCACTGCTGATGCCGCCACTCCCCGACACCTCCCAACTGCTAGGTGCCACCATAAATTTGTGACAGATTTTAAGATAGCTTTCTAAATCAGTACACAAAGATCACAGCAGGGGCTAAATTATTTGTGATCAGGTGCTGTAGAGTGAAACAGGGTCAATTAATAACATGATAATATGGTTTCTCGGGAGAAGAGTGATCACAATACATTAAAATTCTTGAGTTTGTGTCAGATCTTAAAACTGAACAAGTTGAAGCTTTGAGTACAAAGATCTAATTCACTACCAGATTGGCAAGCAAGATTGTTGTCTCCCATCATATTTATAATGTCAAGTATTTGAAGATAAACACATAATTTGCAACAAACCTGCTTTCATTTGTGAATAAAAGCCTAATGGGGAAAGTTGTCCAAACACTGACAAAAAAAAAAAAAAAATAACATTAGAATTCAAAGCTTTTAAGTTTGGAAAGACATAATACAGACACACAAGAAACTGCATCTGTTGTAATCAAGGACAAAAGAATCAACTGCAGGAGGAACTTAGAGAGTCAAGCAACATCTAAAGTGATGCATTGGGACTGACAACATACATTTCTATGCTTCTATCCTTCTTCAATGAGCAGTAAGTCTGCAGTGGAAGAATAGAATTCAGCCAATAAATTAAGGAAAGCTGAGAAAGAAGAACGATGAAGAGGCAAAAAAACTAAAATATTCCATAAATGGAAGAGCTTACAGTCAAAGTAATTGTGAGCACCTCACAGGGACAACAAGGGAAAATTACAGTAAATGAAAAAGAAATATTAGTAAAGTATACAGAATAAGGCACACTCATTCTGCAGTTTAGTAAGAAACTTATGGATCAAATAGATAAGTAAATCATATTATTTACTAATACTAAATTAAATTTTAAAATTTAGACATACAGCCCAGTAACAGGCCATTTCAGCCCAAAATCTGTGCCACCCAATATATGCTCAATTAACCCAGTATGTTTCAAGTGGTGGGAGGAAACTGGGGCTCCGGGGAAAACCCATGCAGACATTGGGAGAATGTACAAACTCCTTACAGACAGTGGTGGATTTGAACTCTGGGCCCAATGGCTGGCAGTGTAAAGGGATTGGGCTAAACACTACACCAACTGTGCCATCTAGTAGCTTCCATACATTTATTAATAAACTTGATTGAGTGTAATGAGAAAAATGGAACTAGTATTAGTAAAAAAAATAGTGTAGGACAAATTAATTAGGTTAAAGGCCAATCAGTTTTCTGGATTTGATGATTTATCTCCTAGCATTTCAAAAGAGAGACAGTGAATTCATCAGACCCTTGTATTGGAAGGTCTGTTGTCTATCTCATTGTCGATCCTTGCATCTGATGAAATGGTGCAGCCGAGATAGGTAAACTGGTTGACCGTTTTGAGTTTTGTGTGCCCGATGGAGATGTGGGGGTGCTGGTAGTCATGGTGGGGAGCTGGTTGATGGAGGACCTCAGTTTTCTTCAGGCTGACTTCAAGGCCAAACATTTTGGCAGTTTCCGCAAAGCAGGACGTCAAGCGCTGAAGAGCTGGCTCTGAATGGGCAACTAAAGCGGCATCATCTGCAAAGAGTAGTTCACGGACACTTTTCTCTTGTGTCTTGGTGTGAGCTTGCAGGCTCCTCAGATTGAAGAGACTGCCATCCGTGCGGTACCGGATGTAAACAGCGTCTTCATTGTTGGGGTCTTTCATGGCTTGGTTCAGCATCATGCTGAAGAAGATTGAAAAGAGGGTTGGTGCGAGAACACAGCCTTGCTTCACGCCATTGTTAATGGAGAAGGGTTCAGAGAGCTCATTGCTGTATCTGACCCGACCTTGTTGGTTTTCGTGCAGTTGGATAATCATGTTGAGGAACTTTGGGGGACATCCGATGCGCTCTAGTATTTGCCAAAGCCCTTTCCTGCTCACAGTGTCGAAGGCTTTGGTGAGGTCAACAAAGGTGATGTAGAGTCCTTTGTTTTGTTCTCTGCACTTTTCTTGGAGCTGTCTGAGGGCAAAGACCATGTCAGTGGTTCCTCTGTTTGCGCGAAAGCCGCACTGTGATTCTGGGAGAATATTCTCGGCGACACTAGGTATTATTCTATTTAGTAGAATCCTAGCGAAGATTTTGCCTGCAATGGAGAGCAACGTGATTCCCCTGTAGTTTGAGCAGTCTGATTTCTCGCCTTTGTTTTTGTACAGGGTGATGATGGTGGCATCACGAAGATCCTGAGGCAGTTTACCTTGGTCCCAACAAAGCTTGAAAAACTCATGCATTTTGGCATGCAGAGTTTTGCCGCCAGCCTTCCAGACTTCTGGGGGGATTCCATCCATACCTGCTGCTTTGCCACTTTTCAGTTGTTCGATTGCCTTATATGTCTCATCCAGGGTGGGAACCTCATCCAGCTCTAGCCTTAGGGGCTGTTGAGGGAGCTGGAGCAGGGAGGAATCTTGGACTGAGCGGTTGGCACTGAAAAGAGATTGGAAGTGTTCTGACCATCGGTTGAGGATGGAGATCTTGTCGCTGAGGAGGACTTTGCCGTCTGAGCTGCGCAGCGGGCTTTGGACTTGGGGTGAGGGGCCGTACACAGCCTTTAGAGCCTCGTAGAAACCCCTGAAGTCGCCAATGTCCGCGCTGAGCTGGGTTCGTTTGGCGAGGCTAGTCCACCACTCATTTTGGATCTCCCGGAGTTTGCGCTGAAGATGGCTGCATGCGCGACGGAAGGCTTGTTTCTTCTCTGGACAGGACGGCTTTGTAAGGTGAGCCTGGTGGGCAGCTCGCTTCTTTGCCAGCAGCTCCTGGATTTCCTGGCTGTTTTCGTCAAACCAGTCCTTGTTTTTCCTGGAGGAGAAGCCCAGTACCTCTTCAGTGGATTGCAGTATGGTAGTCTTCAACTGATCCCAGAGGGTTTCAGGGGACGGGTCCGTGAGGCGGGTTGCAACGTCGAGCTTTGCTTTGAGGTTTGCCTGGAAGTTTCCTCTCGCTTCGTCTGACTGCAGGTTTCCAACATTGAACCTCTTTCTGGGGGCTTTATTGTTCCTGGGCTTTGGCTTGAAGTGAAGGTTGAGCTTGCAGCGAACCAGCCGGTGGTCAGTGTGGCATTCCGCGCTAGGCATGACCCTGGTGTGGAGCACATCTTGTTTGTCACTTTCTCGCACCAGGATGTAGTCCAGGAGGTGCCAGTGTTTGGATCGGGGATGCATCCAGGTGGTCTTAAGGCTGTCCCTCTGCTGAAAAAGGGTGTTTGTAATGACAAGTCGCTGTTCTGCGCAGAGCTCCAACAGGAGGCGCCCATTGTCGTTGCACTTGCCGACGCCATGCTTGCCCTGGATTCCTGGCCAGGTTTCTGAGTCTTTGCCGACACGAGCGTTGAAGTCGCCCAGGATGACAACCTTGTCGGCTGTAGGGGTACGTTGGATGAGGTTGCGCAGGTCGGTGTAGAACTTGTTCTTTTCTGCTGGTTCCGCCTGGAGGGTTGGAGCATAGACACTGATGAGGGTGATGTGACGCTTGTTTTGAAGTGGGAGTCGCATGGACATGATTCGGTCCGAGAGGCCTGTCGGAAGGTTTTCGAGTTTGGAGGCAATGAAGCTCTTGACCATGAAGCTTACACCAGATAGGCGTCGTTCATCCGAAGGCTTGCCAGACCAGTAGAGTGTGTAGCCCGCGCCGCGTTCTTGGAGGCTGCCTACATCTGCCAGGCGGACTTCACTGAGAGCGGCTATGTCCATGTCAAGTCTGAGGAGTTCATGTGCAATGAGGGCAGACCGACGTTCAGGTCGGTGGCTGTCAGCCTTGTCTAGCATGGTTCTGATGTTCCAGCATGCTAGCTTGAGTTTGTGAGCATCTTTTGAGGGGGAGGACGTGGAGGGGGAGGACGTGGAGGGGGAGGACGTGGAGGGGGAGGACGTGGAGGGGGAGGACGTGGAGGGGAGGACGTGGAGGGGGAGGACGTGGACCTGTCCTCGGGCCTGCGCAAAGGAGCTTTTAGGTGGAGTGCAGTGCGCGCAGTACTGGCCCCACCCTTTACACCCATGGTTCGTGTGCCGTGGCCAAGCAAGCTGGGACGTGGCAGCGAGGTCCTTGGGTCGTAGGTTTTATATCGGAGTGGCCTTCTCCTATGCAGGTTTCTTACCCGGGCTGGAGGGGCCTGCCTCCAGACTCGCCAAGGCAAATAGCGCCTTTGGAAGACTACACAAAAGAGTCTGGAAAAACAACCAACTGAAAAACCTCACAAAGATAAGCGTATACAGAGCCGTTGTCATACCCACACTCCTGTTCGGCTCCGAATCATGGGTCATCTACCGGCATCACCTACGGCTCCTAGAACGCTTCCACCAGCGTTGTCTCCGCTCCATCCTCAACATCCATTGGAGCGCTTACACCCCTAACGTCGAAGTACTCGAGATGGCAGAGGTCAACAGCATCGAATCCACGCTGCTGAAGATCCAGCTGCGCTGGATGGGTCACGTCTCCAGAATGGAGGACCATCGCCTTCCCAAGATCCTGTTATATGGCGAGCTCTCCACTGGCCACCGTGACAGAGGTGCACCAAAGAAAATGTACAAGGACTGCCTAAAGAAATCTCTTGGTGCCTGCCACATTGACCACCGCCAGTGGGCTGATAACGCCTCAAACCGTGCATCTTGGCGCCTCACAGTTTGGCGGGCAGCAACCTCCTTTGAAGAAGACCGCAGAGCCCACCTCACGAACAAAAGGCAAAGGAGGAAAAACCCAACACCCAACCCCAACCAACCAATTTTCCCTTGCAACCGCTGCAATCGTGTCTGCCTGTCCCGCATTGGACTTGTCAGCCACAAACGAGCCTGCAGCTGACGTGGACTTTTTACCCCCTCCATAAATCTTCGTCCGCGAAGCCAAGCCAAAGAAAAATGTATTGGAAGGTGGGATATCACGAACTTGATGCTGATGTTCAAAGCATAAAAGGGAAGATAGAAGACAGGGAATGGCCTGTTAGTTTGGCATCAGTGCTGGAGAAAGGCTGCAACTAGTTACCAGGAAATAATAGCCAGATCCAACAAAATCAGGATATCCAACGTCCATCAAATTTAAGAAAGGAAATTTGTGATAATTCGATTGGATTTTCTTGAGAGTGAGTGACAAGATAAATAAGGAAGAGAAAGCTAATGTATTATTGCTGGATTTTCAAAATATACTTGATAGGGTCCCACTTGAAATTAGGGCTTACTGAGTGTAATTTAGCATCACTGTGAATTGGCTAATGAAAGAAATGAATGTGGGAACAAATAACTGGATTTGCCCACTGATTCTAGTGCAATTCCAAACTAATTGTTTATAGCACATACCAATGATTTAGATGAAGGTTCTGAATCTAATCATGTACAATGTTGCCAACCACAGGGTTAAGAAAGAAAGCAGGAAGAGTATGAAAAGAGTTTGCCAAAGCATGTAGAAGTTATATTACATGACAATAAAAAAGTCTCGAATTTTAAATCAAGTGTGATGAATTTCGAGAACTTCAGAAAAGATGAGCAGATGAGAAGTCATTGCGAAGGGAAATAAAAATAATGTATTTGAAATGATGAAAAAGAAATGGAAGTTAGTTTTCAAAAGGATTCCAGCAACTTAAGCTTGAATCATAAAATATTAATAAATGTCTAAGAAAGAAATAAGCAAGACAAATTATATTAGAGTATTCATTATAAAAGGATTGGAGAATATCTGTACATAAGTTTTAATGCCATAAGAAAGCATTGGTGAGATCATTCTTGAAGTGCTTTGGACTCTCTTTAGCCACTTTATTGAAGGAAAAATACATTTAGAGTTTTTGAGAATGGATTCCTGGAATAGAAGTTGACTTATAATGAAGGATTGAGTAATATTGATATTCAGTTGATCAATTCTTATAAACCTTCACAAATTGATGTCCCATTTGGGGAGCTCCAGAATTCAGCAAAGAAGGAAACAATTTTTTTTAATATGAGCTGTAAATGGTGCAAGAGTACTGCAAAGTAAATTTACTAATATAAAATTACCAAGAAAACAAACTTTTTCAATTTTTGGTTCTTTTTTGGTCATCTGAATGAATCATAGTGGATAGAATATAACATGTTTACATTTAAGAAGAACTAGACCATACATTTAAAAATATTAAAACCAGCAGGGTCATTAAAATTGGACTCATTATTGTTCTTTATCTTCATGTCGCAAGTGGTTTCTTGATGACCTTTAGTACAATTTAATGTATAGGCTCTATTCTGTGCTCAGCTAATAAATCTCACTTTAGTGTGCTAAGCCTAATAAATCTGCACCATACTGAAGCTTGAAAGAGCAGCAAAACATCTACAATAATCATGAACTTTTATATCCGATAGAAATACTATATATTGTGGTATCTCCTGGCAGACTGGAAGGATGTCCAGTCTGCACCCTGTCTGGGATTATGGCTAACCACAGGATTGATTATTTACGTGGTGTTTAGAGCCACAAGCCTAGAAATCTCTCTTGAACTGATGAACCAAAATTTATAGAGCCCTGTTATAAGGCACAGCTTAACTATGAAGCAAATCTTTGACAGGGTAAAACCAAAATGCTAAGATATTTTAGGATACTTGCTTTATTGAAGTTCAGATATATAGAATTCTAAGCCCAATGATGCTACAAACATTTTTTTAACATGGACTCCATTATATATTATAAGTGCAATTCAGGGTTCTGACAAAGCACATTGTCCTCAAAATGCAAGGGGTTTTGCATTGTTATGATGTCTCATTTACTCAGCTGTGTATAAAATTGGAATCACTTATTTCAGAAGATGTTGTGAAATATTTATAGAAAAATATCAAAATAAAAGACCAAATGTGAAATGCAGACCATTGTTTCAGGACTTTGGAAGTTTTACTTGTTAGTTTAACATGGACTGAAAATCTAAGCGTCCTGCATTGGGGAGCTTCCTAAAATTGCTTTCTCATGAAAAAAAAAGATAAGATGTAAAGAGCAGTCAAAATGTCAGTAAAATGCTGAAACTGCCAAAGCTGCTCAGCTCCCTGCTTTTATTGATCAGGTGCAGCCTCATCTGGTACAGTGGTACTCACAGATGTGTCTTGATGACATCTTCACAATCACTATTAACTGAAGGAGCCCCATGACCACTGTATGACTGCGCAACACCCCATCAAACATACATATGCAATCATGTTGCACATGTATAGATATAAATGATTCCTCTAAACTTTCCATCAAATAAATTGACAGAGCATTAAAAATCAAATTTAGCTAATTTATTTATTGCATGGAGTTAATTAGCTGGCTGTCAGTTTAATGCATGGTTCTAACTGGCATGGTTAGTGCAGCAGTTAGTGCAACACTATTACAGAACTAGTGACCCAGGTTTAAATCCAGTGCTGTCTGTAAGGAGTTTGTATGCTCTCTCCATGTCTGCAAGGGTTTTCCCTGAGAGCTCTGGATTCCTCCCACTTCCAAAACATAAGGGGTTGTAGGTTAATTTGGGTAAAATTGGGCAGCATGGGTTTAAATCATCAAAATTGACTTCTAACATGCAGTGAATAAAATTTTAAAAAATTTAAAAAATATATATATAATAATTAAAAAAAACAAAACCAGTTCCATGAAGTTGGGTTCTAACTTGACACAAAAATATGAATGTCCTCCTCTATGATGGAAAGTGTGCCTGTTGTTTTTAATTATTGGTCCTTTGAATGCAGCAATAGTATTATTGAATATTAAATATTTACCTCCAGAGCTACCACGTATTTGCTTAGCAACTGTATTGAGGTTCTCACTTTCACCCCATTTTTAACATCTCTTGTTGGCATGTGGGACATGTCTTTCTCTGACTCACGAGGCTTTTGTCTGATGCCTTCTTTAATTTCCTTAATTATCTAAGGCTGCCTCTCGCTATCCTCACTCTCCTTGCTTTTAACTTTAGTTGAGCACTGTGGAAAAACAATTCTGTTCTGCTATATAACCTGCATACCCTGTCTACAAAAGCCACCTCCTCCCTCATCCCATTGTAGTATCTCTTGTTTAAGCATAATGCATTGGACCCTCCTTCTGCATGAGATTTTCAATCATACTGTGATCACTCTTTCCAAGAGGATCCCAAACTTAAAAAAAAAAATTACCTGTCTCATTGCACAGGAACAGATCTGAGATAACATTTTCCGTTATAGGATTGGCAACATGGTCTTCAAGAAAGTTATCATATATTGCATTCTGTGAAGGCCTCCTCATGACTGCCTCAACCAACTTGATTTGCCCAACCTGCATGTAAGTCAAAGATCCCCCGACCCCCACCTCTGGGCAAATGCTGTTCCATTGTAATAGGCATCAGATATTTCGTGGTTTATTACCAGTGCCACTGTAATGTTATTATTTGGTGGCTTATAGGCACCTCCCACCAGAGATTTTCTTTTGCAATTACTATTCCTATTCTCTACCCAGATGGCTTCAACATTCTGCTCCTTAGATCTTGATTCATTTCTCGCTAATGCCCTAATCTCTTTCTGAATTAAGAGCACACCCCCACCTCATTTGCCTTCCTGCCTATCCCTCGAATAATTCTGTCATCTCCACCATAAAACACCATTACTGTAATAGCCACAAAGCATACCTATTTGTACTGATTTGTGCCACAAGTTCACTAACCTTGTTTTAATAACTATGGGCATTCAGATACAATGCCGTTACTACTCCTGCCCTTTTAGAATCCAAGAACCTTTGTATCTTTTGAGTTCGTCTGTTCTGTACTCTGCTCTTACTTTTATCTTTTCTAGTAATTGCTTTGGCTTTGGCTTTCTTTTGCATTCCAATCCTGTGCCACATAATGATAAACCCTCTCTAATATCACTAACAAACAATCTCCTTGGTTCATTGATCCTGTTACTCCCCAGGACAGACTATCACAGTTTGCACTGTCCCCACTTCCTCAGAACTAGCTCCAATGACCCCTGAATTTGAAACCCTCCCTGGTACAACTGCTCAAGACAGATATTCATCCTAACCATTCAGCTATTCTTACTTTGACTAGCACATGGCAAAGGGAGTAATCTTGAGATGACTACCTTTGAGGTCCTACTTTATAATTTCTCTCTTTGCTCCATACATTCAGATGGTAGAACCTTATCCCATTTTTTTCCTCAGTTGTTGGTATCTTCATCCTCAACAACTGGCTGTCCACCCTCCCCTTTCAGAATTCCCTGCAGTCTTCTGAGACCTTCCTAACCGTTGCATCCTAAGGCAAATCAAAAAATTGGGAATCATATTTGTGGCTATAGAATCTTCTGCCTATTTCTCTTACCATAGAATACCTTACCACTAGAGCTCGGCCACTCTTCTTTCTGTCCTCCAAACAAACTCTCTCTCTCTCTCTCTCTCTCTCTCTCTCTCTCTCTCTCTCTCTCTCTCTCTCCCCCTCCCCCAGACATACACTTACATACTTATATGCTCATAAACTCTCTACAAAACACCCACACACTCACACCCCCCGCATCTCCTCCCCTCTCTTACATACAAACACACATATCCATATGGTCTCTCATATACCTGCATGTATCGTCACATACAGAAATATACACAGATATCCACACTAAATACATCCATCCTGGCTTTCATCATTAGACCCCCCCCCCCCCACCCCATCTCCCAACCATTCTAGGTTTGACTATAATGAACCTTATCTAAATTGTTTCCAAGGTAATGACATCCTTCCTTACATAACGGGACTAATGATATACTTCAGTGGTTCTCAATCTTTTTCTTTCCACTCACATAACACTTTAAGTATTCTCTATGATTAGTAAAGTGCACCGTGATTAGTAAGGGATTTCTTAAGGTGGTGTGTGGGTGGAAAGATAAAGTTTGAGAACCACTGCTATACATAGTGCTCAGATTTGCTCTCAACAATGTTCTAAATAATTGCAGTTTCACCTCCTTATTTTTGTATACAAATCCCTTAGCCAACAAGGACCATTTCCTGAGGTTACAGAGGGACATTGATAGGATGCAGGGCTGGGCTGAGAAGTGACAGATGGAGTGTAACCAAGAAATGTGTGAAGTGTTTCATTTCAATAGATCATATTTGAAGACAGAATACAATGTTAATGAGAGTTTGCAGATAAGTGTAGAGGAACTGAGTACATGTTCATAGGATACTCAATATTTCTGCTTGTGTTGAGAGAAGTTAAAAAAAGAAAGTCTGCAGATCCTGTGATTGTAGTGGAGGAGAAAATCAGCAGGTCCTGCAGTATCTGTATCAGTGGTTTACAGACTTTTTCTTCCCACTCACATATCACTTTAAGTATTTCCTATGCCATAGATGCTCTGTGATTAGTAAGGGATCGCTTAAGGTGTATGTGGGTGGAAAGAAAAAGTTTGAAAATCACTGTTTTAATCGTCCCTCATTGACTCTTTATGTGCACGGTTTCATAACTCCAAAGGAAATGGGCCAATGACGATTTTCCTCAAGTGAAATATTTCAGTAACAATTGGGTCTCGAGCAGTGACTCTCAACCTTCCCTTCCCACTCGCATACCATCTTAAGCAATCACTTTCTAATCACAGAGCACCAATGACATAGGAAATACTTAAAAAGGTATGTGAGTGGAAAGAAAAAGATTGAGTATCACTGGTCTATAGGAAACAAAGGTAACCAAAGTTTTGGGCCTGAGTCCTTCTAAAAGATATGAACAAAAATCCTGAAATAAAAGGTGGGGCAAAGAGAGAGCAGCAAGGGTGGAGTAAAGGCTAACATAAAAGAGGTCATATAAGAGGTGGATTTAGGTGGGAGGGTAGAAGAGAATAAAGTTGAGAAGTTATAGGAGAAGTGAGGTGGGACGGAGGTATTTATTTTTCCAGCCCTAATGTGTATAACACTACACAGATTGACAATGTTGTTAAGAAAGTGTTTGGTGCATTGGACTTCATTAACTGTGGGATCGAGTTCAGTAACTGTGAGGTAATGTGGCAGCTAATAATTTGTGTGCAATTTTCCCTGAAATAATTTTGTCTCATTTTCTATTAGAAGCAAAACCCAAAGTAGAATTTTAAGTGCACATATTCGTTGGTATTTCAGTGTCCAACCGGGTGTTTATCAGATTACACATGATCAGATGTGAAAAAAAAAATTACTCCTCAGATCTCCATTGAATTTTTCCTATTAAGCGTAAACTTGAGCCCATGGTCCAGGAATATGAATCTGCCCATCTATGCCCCCATCATTTTATAAATCTCAGCCTTCTATGTCCTAATGAGAATAAACCTTGTTTATCCAATCTCTCTTTACAGCTGCAGCCTTCCATTTCAAATGAGTGGTGGATAGCTAAAATTGTCACCTTGTTCAAAATAGGATAAAGGAAATAAACATTACATCTGCAGATATTGGGGTCTAGCCCAGTACAAAAAAGTATTGGTGAAACTCAGTGGGCACATCACAGATTTGTCCAGAAGATTAAGGCAAAGGGATAGAGTGCATGCTGATGAACTGGATTCAAAACTCGCTTGAGATAAGAGGCTCAGTTGATGGTGGATTTTTTTTTTCTCCTAACTGCAAATCTGCAATATGGGCTTCACTGCAGTGATTGGTGCTGGAACCTTTGTTGTTTGCAATATGTATTAACAAGTTGGAAGAGAATGTGGGACATATGCAGTGTGCAGATGACACATAAATTAGTGGAGTCTTTGATAATGAAGAAGGCTGTTTAAGGATACAGTGAGACATAGATTAGCTGGAATATTGCAATAAGTGGTGAAAAACTGAGTTTAATCTGGACAAGTACAAAATAATGCATGTTGATGGACCAAGGTTTGCTAGGTCATATATTGTAATTGACATGAACGTAAGGAACCTTGATTTACTGAAGGGGGGGGGGGTGCTATTCAGTACCAACCTGCTGTTAATGTCATCCGTCCCTCCAACGAAGTCATTCTTTTTATTGCGTCAAATGTCATTAGATGCGACTGACGCTTGATGCACACTAGTGACACGGCTGGAGGAGGGTGGAGAGTCGCTAGCGTGCGTCAATCTGGACATTAATGGTGTGGGATGGAGTGGGGGGGCGGGTCTGTCGGGGAGTGAAGGCCGTGACGCTCGTTTTCCCAGGGCAGAGGAGGCTGCAGCATTTGGCCACACAGTCAGGGATGTACAAGAAATATAATAAGGTGACATGCATGGTGTATAGGATTATCTGGAGGCAGAGCTGTTGTTAATCCTCACTGATTGAAGTATATTGATCAGGCAATCAAGGATCTATTTGCAGATGGGGTTGTTAGGACCTTGGTTCAGGAATTTGAAAATGAGTGTGTTGAGATTATGGTGTTGAGGACGGAGTTATAGTCAATATAGAAGTGTCCTATAAAGGTGTCCTCAATATCCAGTGATGAGTGTAGGGTCTCTGATGACTCTGGAACTTTAAGCCTTTGCCCTTGTCCCCAGGATCTCTGGGTAAGTTTAACTGGGATGGGTTCTGACTGGATTGACCCAGTTGGACTCGTTGGGTTCTAATGGAGTCGACCCAGTTGGACCCTTTCAAATTGTCGTGTAACTGGGTCGTTAACTGACAAATTGCCCAGTTAACTCCGTTTTACATGGCAGTTTGAAAGGGCCAAATGACTCACTCTACTTTGGCAGCCATGGTCATGAAACAGCACTAGGACAAGATTGCGATCTGTGGTGCGGCTAAAGAGGTAACTCTGGTATGTCTAAAGAGCACTACTGGAGGAACTCACCAGGCCGAGCAGACTCAGTGTGTGTGAAAGAATCGCCGATGCTTCGCGCCTGAACCCTTTGGCAACTTCACATTTCTTTTCTTCCCACTGATGCTGGTTGACCTGCTGACTTTCTCCAGCAGATTGTTATTTTTGCTCCTGCATATTTATTGTATAAGTAGGTCAGCAACAAAATGTCAAAAAGAGCAATCCCTCTTAGTTGCAGCACCATCAGTGGGTTTGTAAAGGCGCACGAACAGCCTACTGTCGGTTACAAAGCTGCCAATTTAGATCTTGTAATGTCAGCAGAGTATTTTTCCAAAAATAGTGGCAAAAACAATCAACCGGCATAACATGTTCTAAATTCTACTGAGACGGTTCAACAATTGTCAGAGCTATGTCATATTGAAACATGATGCTGCAAAAGCATCAGTACATTAATATACTTAGTATACGGAGAGCTGGATCCAATTTGTGTTCAATACACTTTCAACCCAAATTTATCTGCAGCATAATCTAGGCAGGTGGATTGGAGAATGGATTCTACAGCAGGGCAGGATACCACCAAGGTTGCAAAGTGTCGGACAGAGTGAAATCTGTTCTGAAAGCACCTTATGTAATTATAGCGCTGAGTGAAGTGGATATTTGCATTGAAACATTTCACCTGTAATTAGGTCAAGCCACACAGAGGAAGAAAATGCTAATGCTTCTTGTGACAGGAGATATGGGGTTTAAGTACAAAAATGTAAACACTCAACAGAATGGAGTGAGTTGGACAGATGAGACGAGAGCTCTCACCCATTAAGTGCAAGCTGCCCCATTACTGATAATTACAGATTATAGTAAACAATTGTCCAGGCTCAGATAGCAATCAACATTCATTGCTAACTTTATCTGAGCATAATGGAGCAATGGAACACAAGGGTTTCATGTTTTGAGAATGATTGAATCTTTTTGCTGTCTATTGAGTAGATACTGTTTAAGGCTGTATCGGTAACAATGACCCACAATAAATAATAGTGCAACAAAACAAACAGATTCTTAACCTACTAACTTAGCTGTCATTGTATGTTATATACTTTCAGTAAGATTCTTTGGATAAAGTATTTTGTATCTAATTGTGCTATAATTAATGGTCTTTGTAGTCCAGTACAGAAATTCCATCTCTCAATTCGAAGAAAATTTTATGAGTGAAATACACGCCAAGTCGATCTACATTGGTGTAGTAATTAAACTGATCTGGAGCTCTGGACTGATGAACTGTAGAAACCACATTTCCTCCACAACAACCACGGAAGTTAAATACATTTGGGGAAAAATCTGTATTTTTACTTTATCAGTGAAAGTGATCCACTGGATTGTAACATGAATCCTTCCGATTCACGAATGACTTCCATTTTAGGAGATCTGCTGTGCCTTTCCAGTCTGGTTTATAGGTGACTCCAGATCGATAATAATATGGACAACTCTTCACTGCTATTGAAACAGATCTAGCAAGCCATGGTGATCAAGAATGGGTGCTCATCAGTACCTTCTCAGAGGCAGTTAGAGAAATGTACTAAATTCTGTTCTTGCCGGGAATGGGGGAATCTTATGAAGGAAATTGAATTAATTACCTAGAACACTAAATTAGCAAGGTGATGATCACTTTGCAAAAAAATATCTTCCAACACCTGTGAATCACACAGCATGAGGTTTATATTCCTGTGAGCTGCAAACTGCAATAATTCTGTTATACATGCTGCATTCTTGTTGTATGTTCCAAGGCTGTTTTCCATTGCTTCCATGGAATAAACAAATAAATGCAAGTTGACTCTAAAATACACTGAGAGTGTCCCGTTTGTGATAAAGTAACTGAATGGCGGAATCCTCATAGCCACATCCCAAAGAGATGTGGAAAAAAAAAGCCAACTCCAAGTCAAGAAGACAACATGTGGATATTCTAGAAAGTATAATGCATATTCCTTTTCTTAAAACTAGTAAACATGAGATACAAGTGATACCAATGAGTGTTAATACCAAAGCACAAATCATGGGATCAACCCATGGATGAGTGAGGAGTGCAATGATTGGTTTGGTTGCAATTTTTGAGGAATATGGGGTCCACAGCAGGCATATCTGAAAGTGAGGTGCCAACCTAGTGAAGGTGTAACACCAAGTGTGCTAAAGAGCTAGAATCCATATACATCAATGTTCTTTCAGGAGCCAAGTTTCCTACACCTCTGAGGAGCAATTCCTGATGTGACTTGAAGTCAGAAGGACATCATTACTGAAATAACCTATGCTTGAGACTCCAACTCTGGTGTGGACTGCAATGATTGTTCCTGATAGAAGCTAGTTCACTGTGAATTATTGTTTAAAAGATTCACTCCTGGTTGTAATTGGAGATAAATGCAAGACATCGCACTCCTGCAAAAGCCAAGCCCACTGTTGTTCTTTAACCAACAAAATATGAATATATCTGATTCCCTTTGCAAGGAAGCATTGAATTGAATGAGCACAACCTTTGATAAGATTGTTTGCTTCCCAGTTTAGTAGGCTGCCAGACTCTATGGTAGAAGAGCTTATTTAACTCTTGAAAGAAAGCATTCCACTCCCTAGAATGCCCTGAAAAAACCATGCAGCATCTCCTAGAGCAGGTCTCAACATTTCTCATTAACGTTGGCTGAATATTCCATGAATTTATCATTAGGTGGACTCTGTCCTTCCCACCAAATGAGTGGCAAGGACCTGTGGAGTAGAACATCGAGAACAAGGACAAGGATCAAGGAAGCCACACAGGCAGTTCACAGCCTCCCTCCTTCCCCCACACCAACCCCTCCCAAGTTACCTTCTCTCAGCTGCCGAAAGTTAATGGCTACAAAGAAATATTAAAAGCTACCATAAATAAACAGCCATATACCATTTGTAGCATGTTAAATGCCAAAATAACACAAATTTATTGTTTAAAATTTGCTTAATGTTGCCGACGCTACGTGTGTTTTACACCAGCAGCTGCACACTCTTCTAGGCTTCCAAATTTCAGATCCATAAACTTCAAAGGAAGCTATTTTCAGAAATAGAGGAGAATGCACAGCTGCCACTGTATAATGTGTTGAACATGACCAACTGGAGATGAATTTATAGCAAATATTCCCTTCCTGTCTCTTTCAAACCTTTGACTGTCTTTTTCCTACACAGTGCTTTTTCCAGTGGCTGGAGGAGCGTAGGGTTGTGCAAGTTTGCCAACTTGCAGAGAAGGAGACCACAGATGGAGCAGTAGGATGGCCTTAAGAGCTGAAGGCCCGATTCTTACTGCACCATCTTTTTTGCATGAGCAGCAAGTTTTTGATTGTTGGCTGGCAGGTAGGTGGAATAACATTGGTCGCTTCATAATTAGTCACTTCCTGAGAGTGACTCATACTCCACAGAACAACAACACTTCCTTGGAGAAACTCATCAATAATTCCATTAACCTACTGGAGAACACTAGATTGTTGGTATCCATTCAGCACAGCCATTAGCCTTCTCCCCTGCCTGTCTCATAGACATCCTCAAGTAAATCCTCTACAGCAAACCTGCAGTCTGGGACCATGGCCCCTGGACTACACCTCTACACTGCATTACAGTCGCAGGCTAATTGATGCAAGGTGACTAACCATGTGCAGATCTTAATTCAGTATCTAAACTGGTGGTTTCAAGAGTTCAATGAATAACAGTGCATCTTCACATTCACTCTTTGCTTATGCCTTGTGCCATAGACCAATCTCAAGTGGTCGGGTTCAATAAATGCTTAATATTCCCCAATTTCATCTAAATATTTAACAATCATTATTAGTTGAAGATATTCATATAGGAAACCATGAGAACATTCACAGCAGCTTAAGTGGAAAAGGGTTTAGTGGCTTTGACTTGTACATAGAATTTTATCAGCTTTTAAATCTGCTTCAGCAATTCAAAAAATAAAGTTGCTGAATGCATTGAATGTACAATGCCAGCAGAGATTTGATGTTCTACCCCACCCTTGGAGCATGGAGAGTGTATCCCCACAAATATCCTTGTGTTTAATTGGACCACTGGAGTTAGAAACCAGCCCTTCCTCTCATAAATATTATTAATAAACAATGCTCTTGTCTGACTGTTATACCCTCTTCACAGAGAAATTCAATTAATCTGAATTAATAATATTATTAAATGAGTAATAATGTTACTCCTCTGAGAGCTACTGATACTATGTAGCCCAGTACTACCTTTGCATGGTCGGGTGGTTGGTGACTAAACTGGGTCCCCCAGCAGGCTGGCCTGGAGAGGAGGGTGCACTAGACACCTTGCAGGATGGAAAACAAGACCTGTTAAAGGGCGGATGAACCCTCTTATAGGGTCAACAGCCATCTAGCAAACACATGCCGCTGAAAGGGCATCCTTTGCATCAAAGTTTGGTCTGGCCATTCACTGTAACAGAACTCCCTTCGGCTCTCTTGGACTTCACCATGCCGCTGGATCTGGGAGCGTTGTCGAGAGAGTGGGGCTGGACCTATGCAACCCCCTACTCACCTAAAATCCATTCACGCACACGCTGTTCCTTTCTTAGAAGTGGGGTATCAAACCCCACAAACTGACTGAGAGGAACCATCATCATCCTATAGGATGGATAGCCAGATTGATTCAATAACTTAGACTTTGCACTACTAACAAAGTCACATCAATATAATGTCCTAAACATGTTGCCCAAAAATTCTATCAACATCAATTCTAAAAAAAAGCTTAAATCTCCTGTTCACAATAAAATTCTCATTACAGACATTCCACCAGCCTTTCTGCATTGGATTTTATCATTTCCAGATTCAGCCTTACTTTTCTGACCCACAATTTTGCTCAGAGATCTTTCCTGAACATTAATAACCATTTCTTTTTCTCTTCCTTGACATGCCTTTACATCGTCAGCAGTCTATCAATTCATCCTTTATTCCCATGGTGTTCTGCCTACATCAATATTTTCATCAGCTAGAGCCATCAATAGTGGGCTCTAGTCTGTTAATGCAATTTTTCTCTGACAACAAAAGGCTTTAGGCAGGAATTAGCAGCATTTTTGCATTCTATATGGGTGCAGGGTACAGCATGAATGCAAGTGTTGAGGTATTGGAGAAAGACTGAGGGAAGTCATCCAAACTAAGCTTGGAAAAAGGTCTGTTCCATGTATCCAACAAAATGCATGTGTAGCCAAGTCTCATGTGAATTCCCATAGCTACATTTTTAATTTGGAGAAAGTAAGTGGAATCAAATGAGATGTGTTGACCTTAAGGACAAGCTCCATCAAACAGATGAATGGATTGGTGGTTAATTTGTTACCATCCAGCAAATGAGCCACCCATTTGGGGGTTTTAGGCCTGATCTCTGAGCAACTAAAGCACAACACAGAGATGCTGGAGGAACTCAGCAGGTATTGCAGCATCCATAGGAGGTAAAGATATATGTATAACTGATGTTCCAGGACTGAACCCTTCTTCAGGTATGGAATACTCAGGCCTGAAACATTGGTTATATATTATTTGCAGATTTCTGTGTTTCACTTCAAGCAACCAAAGCATTCAATCTCTTTTGGCCAAAGGAGTTAGGACCCTGGCACATCAAAGAACTACAATGGCCTTCCCAATGGTTTACATTATGTTCTAGAAATTAATGGATGAGAAAGGAGTGTGGCTAGAGATTTACAGAATGACAACGTGTTTGTTTTTTTTTTAATTGCATCTGTATGTGGTTAACATCAAACTTTACCTTTTAAAAAGGGGAACTTTAATTGGCTTCCCATTCCTCCCCATCCCCTGTAACCATCAGAGATGAAACACTCATCCCTGCATCTCCTCCCTCATCACAATCCAGTGATCCAAACAGCCCTTTCAGATGATGTAGTGATCCACATGTGCATCTTCCAACCTGGTCTACTGGATTCCACACTTGTGATGTAGCCTCCTTCTGCATAAACCAAGTGCAGATCAGGTGGCATTTTAACAGAGCAACCTGTGATCTGCTTGCAACAGCCATTTCAAACTTGCGGATGCATGACATTTCAACTCCCATTCCCAATCCCACACCAACTACTTTGTCTTCCAGCTTGCTCATTTGCAGCTGAGAGGCCAGAAGAACTGCGCTTTATATTCCATTGGAGCAACCAACAACCCAATGGTTTAAAGATTGAATATTCTAATTTCATGCAACCTACACTCATGTTCCTATCTCACTCCCACCAGGCCATTCCAGTTCACATTTTCCATCTCATCCTCCTCCCTACTTGTCACTCTTCCCCATCTGCCCATCACCCACATGTCTATCTTCTTGGGTTTCTTTTCCATTGCTTAACATTTATATGCCTTATGTTAAACAAGTCACTTATTCACTGTTCACTAGGGGGAAAAAAAAAAAATTTCAGATGTGGAAGATTGGCAACTAAATGAGAGGCTGCATTAGTTTTTCTGATTAGTAACATTCCCCAAGGACCGATTTCCATGTGACCATCTACTTGGCAACAAATCCTCAATCTTACCATATGTCTCTTCCCTTTGTTGTGAATGTCTTTAGTGTCCTACGTATGTAGAGTTGCTTATATGTCCAGTGTTGAATATGGGACTGGGTGGAAAGGAGATAGAAGGAGCTTGAACTCCACAGAAACTGTATAATATGGATTATTGTAAATTGTTGTCAATGCTGACCATGTTAACATTGATATTGATAATGATGTTAAATGTTTGAGTTCAAGACTGGAAAATCATAAATAAAATATTCAATAAAAAACAAAACCTCAATGTCACCACATAAGAAAACCAGAATGTATATTCACGATCCTTTAGTATCTTCTCCAGTTCAATTTCTATCTGATTCTCCCACCCCCCCCCCCACCCCCACCCCCCGGTCTTTCCCCATGCAGGCACATCACATTATTCCTTCTCCTTTTACTCACCAACACTCACGCTTCATAATTTCATCTGTGGTAATCTTTCCTTTCCAAATTTAGTTAGCATTTTGATTATTCTCATTAATCTTTTCCATTTTTCAGAAATTTGGAACAGCACTTCCTTTCTGTTCCTACCAGAGAGCTACCCTCTTCCCCTTCCCCAAATCAGTTCTTGGTTTTCTTCTCTTCTACCCTCCCACCTGTATCCACTTATTAACTCTTACCTGTCAGCCTGTGCTCTTCCCCCCTTCCTCCCTCCTCCCCTCACCTTTCTTCTTTCCTGCTCACCTCCTCCTTCCCCTTCCCCTCAACTTTTCATTTAGATTTTCAGTTTATTTATACCTGATCAAGGGCCCAGGCCTGAAAATGTTGTTTGCTCTGGCACATTTCCATACTGCACTTGATGCCATCATCTGCAGATTTTTTTTTTAACTCCTAGCTGCTCTATTTTCTTCATGGTTTGTGAAAACTGTCCACTGTACTTACAGTGAAATAGTGACTACACTTTAGCAGTCCTTCATGGTGTGTAAAAGGTTTTGGGATAGTCTGAAAACAATATGGAAAACACAACATAAATTAAAGTCCTCTTTATTAATATTCAAATTCTCAATGTTTCAACAACTTGAATTGAGTTCTTTTGACAGCAACCATTAGGTCTTCTCATGAACAGATATCTCTAAGAAGCAGCACCATTCTGTTGTTTTGTGGATTAGCTTCATTATTGGTATTAAATATTGGTGAAAATGACAATATTTTCTTCCATGGAATAACTAAGTATGAAATATCCTTACTGTGTGAGATGCAGCAAGCAGAGGATTGGAAGGTAAAAACACCTTGAGAGTCACTAGATTAGTTGGGTGACAAACCTCTGGTAGTGGAACAGTGTTTTCTCTCTGTTGGCTGAAATCCCAATCTAATTCTGTGTTATACCGACTTAAGACACTTTTGAAGCTTGGTCAACTTAAAATTGACATTGCATGAAGTATAATTCAATTGCAGTATTAAATCAGGTTTAAAAGGAGAACTGCAGGGACTTTATAAAGTATTGACTGCAAATCAATCCAATTTCATTTTGGTATCAAGATTTTTGTAGAGGGTTTCTCAAGTGCTACTGCTATAACTTTGGTTGAAATTATGGACAAGACACTTCTGGATTTATATCTTTCCTATGGAACTTATGGTAGCAAATTCAAGCATATCACAGTAAAGCTATGCCTCTAAATCTTTTATTGCTGTGGGAAGTAGTGCAGAACTAGTAATGCACAATCTATGGAGAGAGGGCCAATAGAATAAACTGGATTGGATTCTGCCACAGCTCTGCCCTTAGACAGTTGATTGGCCAAGTCTTATTAGAGACCCAGAGTAAAAATACAATGCTGGAGAAACTCATTGGGTCAAACAGTGTCTTTCGCTGCTTGATCTGATGAGTTTCCCCAGCATTGTGTCTTTACTTCAACCACGACGTCTACAGATTTTCATGTTTTACTTCTTGGAGATCCAGCATGGCTGGGAACAGATGTCTGGCCTGCCAAGTTTTAAATCTGTGCAGCTGGAGTATAGGAAGTACACAGAAACTCAGTAAAAAGCAGTTGACATTTACTTTATGGAGGCAGTTGACCTGTTGAGTTTCTCCAGCACTTTTACATAAAAGGTGATTTACACTTCAAGGCTGAGTCCTCTTGAAAAGGGCTCAGGCAAGAAATGTCAGCAGCGAACCCTTTATCAAGATTGGGGATTTGGAGGAGAGAAGCTAATGTAAAAATGACAGCTGTCCCATGTGGAATTAACCAGGTGGAGGTGAAATATGATGGACAGATGTAATAGATTGGCAGAAGCCAGTCAAAGAGAGAGAAGAGAGAGGTAAGAAAATATGTCAGCTGGAGGATGATGTGTCATACATGGTAGAGTGGGTGATAAGAAGAGAAAGACACTCATTGCTAGAATTTGATGTACAGAAGGTGAGAATGGAAGAGAGAGCTGATGGAACCAAAGGAGGGAGGGGGAGCAAGCAAAAGGATCCAGTGAGGTGAGGAGGTTGGAGATGATTAGAATGAAAGAGAAGGTCAGATGAAAATGAGTAGGTGACTGGGTGAGGGTGGGTACAAAAGGGGTCATAAAATGGGTGAAGGGAGAAGAACATGGGATACAGAAAAAGAGAGAGGGGACTAATTACATGAAATTGGAAAACTACGTTCATATCATTGGACTGCAGACTGCCCAGACAGATTAATTTATGTTGAGCCTCACACTAAAAAGGAAAGGAAGGCCTAATTTTTACAACAGATGCAGAAAAAAAATACTGGGAGAAAGGGGCTGGGTGACAGAAGGTGTAGCCAAGTAGCTGTGGGTGTGTGGATTTGTGGTAAATCTCAGTCTGTAGCTTGTCGAGAGAGAGAGAGACAAAGACAGAGAGAGAGACAGAGAGATCTAAAAAGGGGAGAGAAGTTTCAGAAATTGGGGTAGCATGATCAGCACAGAGGTTAATGTACCACTCGTTCGAATCCGGTGCTGTCTGTTACGAGTTTGTGCGTTCTCCCAGTGACTGTTTGGGTTTCCTCTGGGTCCTCCAGTTTCCTTCCACTCTCCAAAAATATACGAGGTTTGTAGGTTAATTGGTGTATTTGTGTGGCATAGGCTCGTGGGCTAGTAAGACCTGTTACCATACTGTAGCTCTAAAAAATTGATCGAAGTGGATTTAAGAGCAAGGTGGAGCAAAGTTGATAAAAATGACGATTTCTGCATGGGTACAGGAAACAGTTCCAAGGCAGTTATCGAAGTAATGGAGGAAAAGATGGGGGTTGGTGCCAGGGTAGATTTGGAAAAAAAGATGATTCCATGTAATAAGGTGACTGTTATCAGTGATTTGATGAAGCGAGGACTCCCATACCAATGGGTCCACAAGAGATGTAATTTCAATGCAGATTGATGTCAAACAAGGCCACATCATCAATCAAACACCATTGGATTTTTTTTCTTTACAAAATGTTGCTTTGAACCTCTAAAGACTCCTAATGTGATGAAAATATTCTACAGGAAAAAAAAAATAGCCAACTGTTATACTGATGATGGCTCCTCTCCTGAACCAAGATCTAGAAAATGGAACTCACACTTAACATGGACAAAACAATTATTCTCTAACTTGTGCTATAAGATGTCTCTTTCTCTCTCTCTGTCTCTCTCACTCACTCTCTTGTTCTCTTTCCCTCATTCTCTCTTTCTCTCTCACTCACTCTCTCTATCTACAGGTATTATGCACAGGCTGTTAACAATTCCTGCTCACACAAGAAGTTGACATTTCTTTTGGTCTGTGCCATTTGCAACTTGGTAAAGCCCGAAGACGGTGTTTCTTCTGTGAATTAATATATTAAATTGTTCCATGCAATGCTACAGACAACATGTACATTGAAAATGCAAAACAGCTGCAAAGGCCAGACAAAGAATTCTTGATACCTATTAAATACATGTGTGGTATAAACATAGGATTTCATTCACATCATCTGGGAGGAGTAATGTTAATCTAAACCACCTGTATTGAAAAACTTAGCAATGGCTCTAAAACTGGCTTTGCAGTGACCTAATTCTGTTCACCATTGGAATATAAATTTAAGAAAATATTGGGCAACAATAGAATGAGTTTCTCACCCAGATTATTAACTTTGCAAATAACAAGTGGAAGATTGACAACAATTTAACACTGTACTGTAAATTGATCTGACTGCCGACATTGTTCAAGTTCACATTTATTGTCACATGTTCCAAGATGAAATGATAAAGTTTGTGTTGCAGACAGTCCTGCTAGATATCTCATATGTAGCACAGCAATTAGATGGTTCAAAAGTGCAGAGTTACAAAGAGAGATCAGTTGGTACAAAGACAATGTGATCTCCTTCAAGCCACAGTTATACTCATCTTGCATTCAAGCATGATAGTTTATTTGCTCACCTCAGAACTCTTATAATAGGTTCTTTGGAGCATTAGCCATGAAGGGAGATAGGAATATAAAGGAAAGGAAAATGACAGTTTGATCCACACAAAAGTCTGCAGATCCTGGAAACTAGAGCAAGATACAATTGAATGGAGGAACTCAAGCAGCACCAGTGGGAGAAAATAACACTTCATCAAGATTGAGAGTGTGGAAGGAGATAGCTTGTGTAACAAGGAGATGGTGGGAGGGACTGGACAGGGAATATTGTAAACTAGGGAGAGTGAAGGATGATGGGTGGAGGGCAAGGATTGGAAGGTGATGAACCAAGGGAGAGAAAGGTAAGGTAATCAAAGAGGTCAGGTGGAAGAAGACAGGCCATACAGGGTGGAGGGAACTGATAAGTGGAAGCAAAGGCTGCCAGTGCTAGGGATTTGAAAAGATGAGAAGGTGACAATAGTGATATAATGAGAGAATGGATAAAACCAAAAGGAGGGGAAAATGGGGTAAGAGTCCCCTGGGGGAATTGTGGATGGAAGAAGAAGGAACCAAAGAGGGTGAGTGATGAGAATGGATAGGTGATGGGTGAGAAAGGAGATAAAAATGGGGAGGGGGAGATGAGAGGGGAAAGGGGAAGAATGGAATCAGCTTAGAAGAAGAGTGGAAAGTTATCTGAAATTGGAAAATTCAATGTTCATACCACTGAACTGAAGATTACCCAGACAGAATTTCTTTAGGTTAGGTTAGTGTGGACCTCACTCTGGCAGTGGCGAAGGTCCAGGATAGACAAGTTAGTGTGGGAATTGCAAGGGGAGTTGAAATGCGGTGCAACCAGAAACTCAGGTTGGCTAATGTGGACAGAGTGTCAATGCTCTGTAAAATGTTTGGCAATTGTCCATTTGGTCTCACCGACAAGAGAGGAGAATTTGATCCATGGGTTTCAGTTACTGTTCATTTTTCATGTTGGCACCCTTTTAAATTGAACCGACATTTTAACAAATGCAGAACATTTATTCTAACCTAATACACCTTTAATATAACTCATTCTGTTCTTAGGCACATCATCAAAGAGAAAGATAAGGACATACAAGGAATAGATGGGGAAATTAACCACAATCGTGGCCAGAGTTGTCACTGCTAAGGATCATTGTAAAAGGAAGAAAGGAAGGTATTCAGGTGGAGCCAGGGAGAGTGATTTCTTGAGTCTTGGAATTTGGGAGCTGAAGGTACAATCACCAAGAGAGTGGATTAGAGAGTAAGAGGCAGGAACCAGTCTGGCCAATAGGTTCAAATCTTAGTTTGGCAGCAGAACTAATGAAAAAAAGTTAATTCAATTGGATGAAGAAAGTAACTGGCTATAAATAATGAAAACCACTTGATAGTTGTAAAACTCATAAAATCATGTGGAAAACAAATTAAACTCCCACTGCTGCAATCTGAACCAAAAGCAGAAATGCTGGGAGAACGAGTCACAGAAGACAAATCACTGACCAGAAACCATGACTAGTTTCTCATTCCAAACATACTGCTTGATTGGCTGAGTTCTTCCAACTTTTCTGTTTTTGTTTGTAAAATCTATTGAAACAATTTGTAACTCCAGGTCTATAGGAATTGATAAATGTTAGCCTCATATTAAACTGGCCTGATTAAAAAAAAAACCCAACACCTCAAAGATGGATAATAGGAAAACACATTGGAATATCCAGAATCACTCAAGGAACCAGTGTGTAAATGTGACAAAGTTCTCCTCAAAAACTTGCACCAAACTTCAGAGGACCACCCTTAGACCAATCAAGCAATAATCCTCTTTATAGAATTTCAATTCCAAGACTTGCCTGTCACCACTGGTAGGTCAGATCTACTAATGAAGGGGGAGAATACTATGCTGGGAATAATGGTGCTCTCAGCTTTGGTTCTGAACTCTGTGAAGTTTCGGTGCATAGAGTCAAATATGAGCAAGGAAACCTGCTGGTCCCTCCCAAATGCTCGCCCTCATTTGGTGAATCAGCACTTCTTAACCTTCAGCACCTCCTGGGAGAGTTACTGAGTTGCACAGGTACAGCAGGTCATCTGAATGGCATGGTCACTGTCCATCATTGGGATGGGGAAGGGGTGGAGAAAATTGAGCTGGGTAATATGGAAGTAAGGGTTTGCCTAGTGTAGACTGATACAGATTGATCAATTTTAATTAATGTCTGCATCTGCCTTGTTGGCGTGTGAAAGAATGCTGAGATAATTGTAAATACTTTAGGACAGTGAGGATATGTGTTACCTGGTAACGTCATCCAAGCTGAACTTCCACTAGCCCTGGCCAAGGACAGTGAGAAGCACAAGAATGTGTGTTACCTGATAATAATCTGGCTGATATGTTTCCAACAGTCCTGTTTCTTTCTTGAATCATGTGATTTACAGGAATTAGGGGAATTAAAACTGCAAATAAACATTAGAGGTTGGTCATGATTGGTCAAAAATTGGAGCTTCATGGAGATGGTCATTGCATAGCCTAATGCTGATGGGATAATGTTTGCTGGATAGGAGGTGACTCTTTTGAGATTTATTAAATGTCAGATAGTGCTGGAGATCTTAAACCTATGCATTGGGATGTTCAGGTTGCCAGAGTTTGAAGGATCTCCCATCAAGCTTGTGTGCGAATAAAAGAGGACAGTACCGGGAAAGTAAAGTGTCTGAGCCTACCATTCCTTGCAGTACATTTGCTGAGGAAGAGACCACCACAGAGATTTATTCCATTTTCTATGGAAAATATTTTTTGTAAATTTAGCAAAATTAAGAAAGTTAAAGTTTGTTTTGAAGTCAGGAAATATATTACTTTTAGTAGAATGAAGGAAAAATAATTAAAATATTGTAAAGTACAAAGTTTTGTTATTTATGAAATTTTTTTGTGAAGTTTTTGGTCAAGATTTAGTATTACCTGTAGAGAGAGAAGTAGAATTATTATGTACCAGAAATGTGAAGAAATTAATTTCAGAGATGTATAAATTATTACAAAAGGAATCAAGACATAAATGGGAGGTAGAGTTAAATAAGCAAATAGATGAACATAGATAGATTCAGATATGTAGAGAAAGAATGAAAAGGAAAATAAATGTGAATAAATGTTAGTTCAGTATAATTTTATTCTTCAGTTATAGTTAAAACCATAAAAGTTACATAATATGAATTATATTTATTCACATTTATGTTTTTGGCTTGATTTGGGTAATTTATTAGAACAAATAAAAAATGGAGTAAAATTCCCACAAGATGCAATATTATTTTTACTGGGAGATGTTAGAGTAATTAAACTTAAATTAAAACTGAATATGTATCAAGAAAATAATGTTCAAATTGCCTTGGAAACAGCTAGAAAATATATTGCTATAACTTGGAAGTCTGATAGTGATCTGGGTATGGATAAATGGCATGCAGAAGTTTAGAGTTGTAGTCCACTTGAGAAAATTTCTTATAATTTAAGAGATAAATATCATCTATTTTGTGAAATATGGAGCCCATATTTACAAACTGTTGGTATTAAAATTAAAATGAATCTCAAACATACTCTTTCTCTTATAGGTCTCTATGAATATTTATATGCTTATAAGTATTGGAAAGTGAAGTACCCCTGTTGTGGTTTTCTTGTCCATCTTCTTTGTCTTCTTTATTTTTAGTTTGTAGGGGGTTGGGGGGGATTTATAGGAGGTTTTTCTTCCTTTTGTATTCTTTATTCTCTTTTTTCTTTTTTATAAATGCCATGTGTATTTGAATTAGGTTTGAAGTATTATGATATGTTTGCTAGTGGCTTTATATTAAATAAAATATAAAAAAATAATAGAGAGCCATCTGGGACTTGGATGAAGGGGGTTAAAAATGACCATTTTCATTAACAAAGTCTTGAAAAATTCAGCTGTCAGGTTGATCTTAGGATATATGACCAGAAGTAGGCCATTTGGTCCATTAATTCTGCTTTGCCATTCCATCATGAGCTGATCCATTTTCCTACTGCCTTCTCCCCATAACCTTTGATATCCTGACTATTCAGATACCTATCAATCACTGGCTTAAATAAACCACATGATTTGGCCTCCACAGCCAAGGTAGTGGCAAAAAGTTGAGATTGCTGTTGTTCATCATGGAGCTATCAAAGGGAATTGTCTCATGTGTGCTCATATAACCAATTGATGTACCTGTCCATGACAGAACTGTAGGATCAACCATTACAAAAGACATCCGTAATGGGATAGTGATCATTTTTACATGGCTACTAGCAAGGCCTTGATTATACTTACTGTTTTATTAGACTTGGCTGCCAGCAGGAGGATGACTGAGAGCAGGACATACAGTATGTGGGATCTGTAATAGAGGCTTGCAGCCTCATGGCCTGCCTCATGTTGCTATTTACAACAACTTTAAAGTAAAGAACCTTTTCCTTCATTCAGGTGTTGTCTAAGAACTCACACATACAAATATAAGATGAAGCAACAATGTCCTGAAGATAAATTTCATTATGTGAGTGGCTTTAAAAATGTGCACAATGGATTAGATTTAGAGCAGATATATCAACTCAAAATCTGACTTTCACAAGGGTCAAGAGGCCATTTAGCAGGAGTTAGATTGTTTATACCACAGAGTTTCATCCATACCTTTGGCTCACCATGTCTCTGCTGACACTCAACTATATTTCTATTCTAATCTCATTTACCATTGTTTACTCTATAGTTTTCTATGCCTTGATAATGCAAGAGCAAATTCAGATACTTATTATGTGGTATGAGGGCATTTGCCTCCATCACAAAGACAGTTTCTATCCTCATGTGGGAGAATCATAGAGTCCTACAACATGAAAACAGGCCCATAGGCCCATCTTGTATGCATTGAACAATGTTCCCTCCTGCTTTAACCCATTTGCCTGGATTTTACTAATATCCCTATCTCCTCTCATCCATGTGATTATCCAAGTATTTCTTCAAGGAAGTTGGCACACCAGACTCAACAACTTTGACTGACTGCTTATTCCACATGCTCTCCACACTCTTGCACTGTTATAACTGAACTTTTTTTCACTGATACATGATATTTACACTTTAGTTTATATTGCAGTATTTGTACAGGTACACAATCCTTTATCCAGACATCTAAAATCTGGAAAGCTCCAAAATCCGGCAAGTGGGGAGAGACAGCAGTGCGAGTCATGCAGGCGGGAGACCGGCAGTGTGAGTTGGGTGGACAGGGGGGAGACCCGCAGTGCAAGTCGGGTGGGCGGGAGACTGGCAGTGCGAGTCAGGCGGGCAAGAGATCAGCAGCGCGAATCGAGCAGGTGAGGGGGGGAGACCGGTAGCGCGAGTCGAGCAAGCGGGGGGGGGGGGGGGCGGGAGATGGCAGCATGACTGGAAGGGGGTGCAGGTGGATATGGCAGCACAATTCAGGTGGGTTTAAATCTGGCTTTCTGAAATCCGGAAAAATCTGAAATCTGGATCACACTGTCCCCGAAGGGTTCCGAATAAAGGATTGTGTACCTGTACTTAAGAATGACTTGACTTTCCTAGAAAGCACACAAAGCAAAGTTTCTTACTGCATCTCGCAACATGTGATAAAAAACAATTAGGTTCAGTTCTTCCTCTGATCCTTTTAATTTTTTTTACCCTCCTACGGGAAAAGATTGTTGCTACATACCCTAATCATGCCCCTTAGAATTTTGCATTCCTCTATCAAAACTACCTTAAGTTTCCACTTTTCCAGGAAAACCAACACAGCCTAGCCATCGTATCCAGTCTCTCCACGTAACTTGAAATGTTCCAATTCAGGCTGCTACCTGGTGAACCTCTTCAGAACCTTCTCCAGCACTGTCACCACCTTCCTACGATATGGCAGGATTAACAGTACTCATTACCCTTGCTGTGGCCAAATCAACGTTTTACAAGTGTACCACAGCCCCTCTGCTCTTTCATTCTTTGCCCCAGCTAATGAAGGCATCCCTCATGACATCATTTGGGAGAGGATGTTGACCTGGCCCCAAGACATGGGCCCTGACATCATTAGGGAGAGGGTGTTGACTTGGCACCAATCCATGAGCCCTACTCACTCCCTTTGATACTGGAGTTATCGTTGCTAGTGATCTAGCCTATAGTGCTGGTGCCATCTGCAAATTTATAGGTGGAGTTGGAGTGGTGCTTGGCCAAGCAGTAAGCAGTTAACAGGGAATATAAGGGGTCACTGTGGGACCTGCTGTCATCAATCCACACTGATGTGGCTGCGGGATAGGAAGTCATGGATCCAATTGCAGAGGGGAGTTGCTGAGGTCAGGTTATGTCTAGGGATGAGTTTGGTACTATTGTGCTCAATCTGAAGTTCTAGTCAATAAATGGAATCCTGACACAGATGCCCTTGTTATCTCAGTGTTGCAATATCATCCTAATGAAGTGGAGATAGCAGACAGAGTTAACATCTCCAGTGACTTGTCTTGGTCCACGGACATTGGTGCAATGGCCAAGAAAATGCACTTATGCCTCTACTTCTTTAGAAGCCTGAAGCACTGGCATGGCAGCTGCATCCCTTAACAATTTCTATAGATACACCATGGAAAGTATTCTGACATGATGCTTTGCTGCATGATGCAGGGATTACTTCACCCAAGGCTACAAGAAACTGCAGAGGGCTGTAAACACGGCTCTGGAATGAGCAGCCAGAGGAGGTGGTGGAGTAAGGAACAGAAGCAACACTTAAGAGGCACCAGGACAGGTGCAAATGAGCAAAGCAGAGAGGTTTGCGGAACTAATGCAGCTAAGTGGGATTCATTCAAGTTCAAGTTTGTTATCATCTGACGGTACAAAAATAACAAGACAAAGCAGCATTTCTCCAGACTGTGAGACACACACATAGCACAGAATTCATTTCACACACCACACTTTATAATCACATACATACATGGAAATATAAATTAAATGTATATAAAAATTCTGGAATAATTAACTCAATTTCATTAATAAGAGACCAAGGTGACAGAATATTATTCATGAATCTCCCAGCCTATGGGAAAAAGCTATTTCACAGGATGGTAGTAGTAGACCAAAGATATATGTGATGGTTGGTATGGATCCGCAATAATTCTGAGCCCTATTTAAGCAATGTACCCCGTGAATGTCATCAATAGAGGAAAGGGAGACAGATACACACCAGCTATGTCAGGGAGTGCAGGCCTTTACAGCCTACAAACCAAAGGCGAACACAATTAGAAGGCTGCGATGCTTCACTACCCAATGAGCTGAATGCCTTCTATGCCCACTTTGAGAAGAAGGACCAAACAATGCCTACTAGAGTCACTGAAATTGCTGAGGACCCTGTGATATCTGTCTCTGAGGGTGATGTCAGAACATCATTCAAGAGGATGAACGCTCACCATGGTACTGAAAATCTATGCCATCCAACTAGCCGGAGTGTTTATGGACATTTTCAACCTCTCAATGTGGCAGTCAAAGATTCCCACCTGCTTCAAAAGGGCATCAATCATCAATCATCCCAATACCCAAGAAGAATAGCGTGAGCTGCCTCAACGACTACCGCCCAGTAGCACTAACGTCTACTGTGATTAAATGCTTTGGTCATGGCCAGAGTTAACATGTACCTAAGTAAAGATCTGGACCCCCTGCAATTCACTTATCATTACAATCACTCCATAGAAGATGCAATATTGCTGGCTCTCCACTCAGCTCTGGATCACCTCGAAAACAGCAATTCATACATATTCTCTCAGTGCTGGTTAAGAAGCTACAAACTCTAGGCCTCTGTACCACAATCTGCAACTGGATCCTTGATTTTCACATTGGCAGACCATAGTCAGTTCAAATTGGAAGCAACATCTCCTCCTCACTGATCATCAACCAAGCGCATCCCAAGGATGCGTGCTTACCCCACTGCTCTACTCATTATACACCCATGACTGTGTGACCAGGCACAATTCCAATGCATCTACAAGTTTACCAATGACACTACAGTTGTTGGAAGAATCACAAACAGTAATGAGGAAGTGTAAAGAATGGAGATAGATCAGCTCGTTGAATGGTGTAATGACAACAACCTTGTGCTCAACATCAGCAAAACCAAGGAGATGCTTGTTGACTTCAGGAGGAAGTTAGGGAACTTGATCCAGTTCTCATCGAGGACTCAGTAGTGGAGAGGGTCAAGAATCTCAAATTTCTGGGTGTCAACATCACTGAGGATCAGTCCTGGATCTTCCATGTTGATGTAATTGCCAGTGACTATACATTGTGAGGTGTCTGAGGCAGTTTGGTATGTCACCAAAGACTCTCATAAACTTCTACAGAGAGCTTTCTTTCTGGTTGCATCACTGCCTGGTATGGAAGCACCATCTCTCAGGACAAGAATAAACTCCAGAGTGTTTTTAACTCGGCCTGTGACATCACAGACACCAGACTTCATTCCATCAATAATATCTACATGAGGCGGTGTCATAAAAAAAAAATCCTCTATCCTCAAAAAATCCCACCACCCAGGTCATGCCCTCTAAACACTGCTACCATTGGTGAAAAGGTACCGGAGCCTAAAGATGAACACTCTTTAGAAGTGTTCTCTGCAGCACAAGAAGAACTTCTTCCCCGCTGCCATCAGATTCCTGGATAATCAATGAACTGCCATACTGCCTTACTTTTCATGCACTATTATTTGTTATTATTATTTTATTTTATTTTTTATAGTAATGTTGTAAGATGGTTTTAATATTTATTTTTGTATAATGATAGTGATCATGTTTGCATGGCCACTAGCAAGGCCTTGATTATAGTTATTGTTTGATTAGACTTGGCTGCCAGCAGGGGGTTGACACACAGAGCAGGAGACACAGTATGTTAGATCTGTAATGGAGACTTGCAGCCTCATTGACCTGCTTCATCTTGCTGTGTACAACAGCTTTAAAGTAAAGAACCTTTTCCTTCATCCAACTCACACATACGAATACAAGATGTAACAATTTGTTCTATGAGGCTGCTACAAAACCCCAAATTTCATGACTTGTTCAAGACAATAGATCCTGATTCTAATTCTGATCAAAGGCAAGATTTACTATTCTGCATGGTGTAACTTCTGACTTTCAGTTAGGTCCCATTATTGCTGAGGCACAGGGCACAGTTGTGGTAGAAAACTCTAATCTTTTTCTGGATGATCAGACCTCCAACTGAGTGAAGAAGTTAGAAAGGATCGAGCAAACCATTTGATCAGCTACTATCTTCTAATCAGTTCAGACACACCGTCGCAGTACCAAATGGCTGCAGAGTTTACCATCCGAAAGCTACGCTGCACAACATCTCCTCAACCCATGACATAAATCATTTCTCATGTGTCCTTCCCTGTTCAGAAGGAGGGCAGTTAGGATGAGCAATTGATGTTGAAGTCATCAGTGGTCCTTGGTCCTTTATATGAAGCAAACCTTGGAATCTCTGACACCAGGCAATAGTAACTTGAGCCTTCACTGGTCAGAAATTGTCTGAAATAATTCAGTAACAGGATATTTTATTGTTTAATTTCTGTTGACTCGTCAGTGGTAATAATTGCAACTTAGTAATAGTTGTTACAGGAAAATCCTCATTGGTTACATTTTAATATTTATTCATCAATTTTACGGCACTGAACATTAATTTGAATGCTTCTTTCTTTTGTTTTCTGAATTTCTATTGCACACACCGAATTGGCTTGCATGCTCGTCATGTTCTTTATGATTGCTTACTTTATCCTTTTCCTTGGCCAGTACCTTCATCTCAGCAGATTATTAAACACAGATTTTTATGCCATCATGTCGAAGGAAGCGCACATTACTGAGGGTCTTACATTACTGAGGGTCTTATATTACTGAGGGTCTTACATGCTGCTGCATCTCTTTCCTGAAATCTGAGAGGATTCATGACCTGAATTTTAAAATCAAATCAAACTCAAACCTTCAAGTAGCTCCAATTAAAAGAACCAATTGCACACCTTCAGAGACGAATGGTGTTAATATAGCTTATGAACAACAGTGTGAAACAGACAATCACCAAGTGACATCTTTGAACCATGTGAGAACACTGCAGCACAGAAAACAGGCCACTCAGCCCTTCTAGCCAGTGCCAAAACATCATTCCACTAGCCCCACTGATTTGTACCCATTCCATAACTCTCCAGACCTCCATCCATCTATTCAATTTATTCTTAAAACTTAGAAGAGTGAGCCCACATTTACCATGTCAGATGGCAGCTTGTTTCACACTCCCACCACTCTCTGAGTGGAGAGTCCCCTTAATATTCCCCATAAACTTTTCCCCTTTCACCCTAAAGCCAAGTCCTCTTGTATTTATCTCTCCTAATCTAAGTGGAAAGAGCCATTTTATATTTTCTCTGTCTGTACCTCTCATAATTTTGTAAACCTCTATCAAATCTCCCCTCATTCTTCTGTGCTCCAAGGAATAAAGTCCTAACTTTTCTCCTAATTTTAATTTTCATATTAAATGGGCTATCACTTTATAACCACACGTTACTAACCCACACCCCAACCTTTGGAATGTGCATGGCAGCAAATCAATGGACTGAAAATCATGAGCCATATCTTTTTTTATGGAATTGAAGATTTATAATTCAAGAATCATGGAATTTCATGCAATCAGTGACATATTCCATCTTGTAGCAGTGCAGAGACAACAATAACATTCAGTTAGTTACAGAAATATGAGGTGGTCATGCAAGTCCTTGTCCAGCAGAGATGAGTGCTGTCCTCAGCTAAGGAGGGAGAAAATGACAATCCTTTCCTTTTCCATTTTCAACCTGAATCCATGACTGACACAGATTGTACACAGTTGTTGGGTGAGGGCCATCTCAGTGTTGGATGGAATTGAGTGGATGTCGAAAATATATTATTGAAACTCTGGTGTTGCCATGTGCTTTGGGAAAGATATAGTCTTGAGCAGAGAACATGTTTTGGGAAACAGAGTATAACATTCTTCATATCATCAAAGACCACACCGAGAGGAGAAAAATTTCTTCAGCCAGAGGATTTGAGAATTCTTGGGAAATTCCTGTCATAGAGATCAGTATACTTAGAGGCGTTTTAAGATGAGATTCACATTTTTTTTGGGGGGGGGGGGTGCTCAGGGAAACCAAATGACAGTGGGATCAGGCAGGAAAATGGAATTTAAGATAAGGGATCAGTCTTAACATTATTGAATGATGAAGCAGGTCTGAGGATTCATTTGGTCTGCCCAAATCTATTTTTTTATGCACATATCCAATACCTACAAGATGTAAATGATCCTCAGTATAACTCAAATGTTTAAGACTGTGATTGATGAATTTTCTTAGATAAAGTCTGCGGTTAATGACATTTGACAAGTAAATTTAATTGCTATGTATTAACCATAATCTAATTAAATGGCAGGGCAAGATTAGGAGGCTTAAGGGCCTATTCCTCTTCCCGGTTTAACAAAAGCTAAAGGTTTGCCATAGCAGGCTGTGTAGGTTTGGCATTTAATAAGGAACTCTATCAAATTGACTGGGTCAAGTTAAGACGGTAGTACTGCATCATTCTCAGCTGGGTTGGTGGTCGGGGTAGAATGGTTGGCAGTAGAAAAGCCAGGTTTTGTAAGACAGATAGCTCTCCATGAAAAGTATGGACAGAACAGACAGAATTACGCTTTGTTATTGTTCTTACCCCTTTAATAAACATGTCAAGTCATAGAATCGTACAGAATAGAAACAAGCCCATGCCAACCAAAATGCCCCTCACACACTGTCCCACCTGCCTGCATTGAGTTCACATCACTCTGAAATGATCCTATCCATGCATCCGTCTAAATGTGTCTTAAGCGCTGCAATAGTACCTGCCTCAAATATGACTGGAGGTAGCTTGTTCCAAGCACCTGCCACCCTTTGTGTAGTTGCTGATTGAGTGAATGTTGACAGTGGTATAAAAAGGCTACCAGCAGCCATTAGATGGGATGCAGTGATCTTCAGCAAATGAAAGAAAAAAAGAGGAAAGGACTTTTAAAAAGTTATTCACTGTGAAGAAGCCCAATACCTTCCGTGTGCTTTTTATTTTTTATCTGAATGGTGTTCACATTATCACATGTAAAGCAAGAGAAGTCATTTAAATTCAAACTGCTGAAAAAATGCTCATAAGTATTTTTGTTCAAACAGCTACTAAATAAAAAAAAAGTTTATTGTTTTAATACCACAACCAATAACTTTAAATCTTAGCTGCAGTCTTTCATAAATCAAAAATCAATTTATTTCAAAACCATTCAATTCTTGGTGGCATCATCTTCATATAATCAGGGGGTACTCGGAAGAGATAAATGAGGTTTTATTCCTTTCAGTTCCGAAAGAATCTAAAGATATTATAATTTTGGTCTAAGGCAACAATCCTGGGTTTAAAACACATACTTTAAACCTTTAGAGCTTACTGCACTTTGGGGAGAAGTGATTCCCCCCAGATTCTGTGGTTTTCAACCTTTTTCTTTGCACTCACCTAACACTTTAAGTAACTCCTATGCCATAGGTGCTCTGTGATTAGTAAGGGATTGCTTAAGGTGGCATGTGGGTGGAAAGAAAAAGGTTGAAAACCGCTGTTTTAATTGTACCTCATTGACTCGTTAGGTGCACGGTTTCATAACTCCAAAGGAAATGGGCCAATGACAATTTTTCTCAAGCAAAATATTTCAGTAACAATTGGGTCTAGAGCAGTGATTCTCAACCTTCCCTTCCCATTCACATGCCACCTTAAGCAATCCCTTACTAATCACAGAGCACCGATAGCATAAGGGTTACTTAAAGTGGTATGTGAATGGAAAGAAAAAGGCTGCTCTAGATCTTACTATATGTCTGCTAATAGTAACATTTTAAACAAATCTATCATTAAGGTGATTGTATTTGCTTTTTGTACATTGTGTACAATGTCAGATATTTATTAGGCAAACTAATAATTTTTATGGTTGGAAATCAGTGGGAGTACTGTACTCTGAGAGGAAGCACAACAAACAGGTAAATGTGATACAGGTTATGCTAACACACAGAGCAACCATAAACATTTTGAAAATAAAATGTTCACAATATGTCTAAGATACTTCCCAGCAACCTTTCACTCCTAAAGTTCAATGCCACCTTGATCAATGCTGCATTCTTAGCCCCCTGCTCTACTCATTTTTCACCTATGACTGTACGGATCAGTATGACACCAACTCCATCCACAAATCTGTTGATGATACCATATTAGTGGGTTGTATGAAAAGGGGTGATGAGTCAGTATACAGGAGGGAGGCTGAAAACTTCACTGAATGGTGCAGCAACAACATCTGCGCACTCAATGTCAGCGAACCAAGGAACTGATTATTGACGTCAGGTCTACAATCCAGTGATTATTGGGGAATCAGTGGTGGAGATAGCGAGCAAATTTAAGTTCTTGGGCATTACTATCTTAGAGGATCTTCCATAGATTCAATACACAAATGGCATTGTGAAGAAAGCACATCAGCACGCCTACATCCTCAGGAGTTTGTGGAAGTTTAGGATGGCATTGGAAGCCCTGGCAGATTTTTACAGATGTGTGGTGAAAATTGTTCAGGCTGGCTGCATCATGGTCTGGTATGGGGACACCAATACCCCCAAGTGTAAAACATAGTGCACATAGTCCAGGACATCACAAGTAAAACCTTCCACACTATTGAGTAAATCTACAAGGAACACTGCCATAAGAGAGCAGCAGCAATAATCATCATGGATCCACACCACCAAGAACATGCTCTGTTCTCACTGCTGCCATCAGGAAAGAGGTATAGGTGCCACAGGACTCACATCACCTGGTTCTGGAACAGCTGCTACCCCACCACCATCAGACTCCTCCACAACACAGTCTATAAGGGATTCATTTAAAGACTTTTACTTTTGCACTTTATTGTTTGTTTTTTCCCTTTCTGTATTGCACAGCCAATTTTTTACTGTTCTTTATTTGTGTGGTGATACAACCACAGCATTGGGCTGCATGGCCACCAGCCATGGGCTGACCTCTGTATCTGCAGGAAGACCACTGTGAGGCAGACTCCACCTGGGCAGCTGTCAATCACTGACCTGTATATGGACTTGAGCCAGCCCCTTCTGGTCCAGTCACATGCATGGAGCCATCGGTGTAGAGAGTTTAAGTGGATTAAAGTCTGTATTACAGTCTTTTCTGTGTTTTAAGACTGCTTGCTGTACCGCAGTCCACCACAACTTACTTACATATGTACATAGTGTATAGTAGTTTTTTGCATTATCAGTAAGTGGTAATTCTGCTTCGTCAGAATAATCTTAGGGTTCTATGTGATGTCATGTATGTACTTTGACATTAAATCTGTAATCTGAATCACCAAGACAAACTATACCTTCAAAAATAGAAAACAAAACTTACCATAGCATTTTATTGCATTGTTAGCCAACCCAATTTCATGTGAGCCACGATTGGACACTTCAGGGCAGATGGTGAAAGGTCAAAATATGATGTAAGGAGTATTTTGAAAAGAGCAAAGGGAGGTGGATGTGTGGAGAGGTTCAAGGAATAAATGTCAGGATTTAGGGTCTGGATAGCTGAAAACAGGAGCACTACATCTTCTGAGATTCTTGCAACTGTTGGTCTTGATTGTAGTGATCACTGGTTGAGCGGGGGTCCAGGGAGGGAGGGAGGGGGGTGAGGCTGCTGATGGATTACCCTAGTACAGGAGAAGTGCACATTGATGATGATGTAGGCAGCAGGCACTGACAACAGTCAGCCCAGAACTGAAGGTTTAAGTGAGTGCAAGAATTATTAATTGTGCACACTGGATTGTCCTGAATAATGAGAGCCATTTGATGTTACACATCTCCGGGCAAGTGGAGAATATTCCATTATGTTCCAGACTTCTGCAATGTAGATATTTTCAGGAAGTGGGAATGTGAGTGGGATAACCAGTCTTTAATTGACTCTATGATCCTAAGTATTTATTACCTGAAGGTATGCCCTTTAAAGCAAACTCCTGTTTTCCAAGTGGCAAGATTCACATCTTCATGAGTGACCATCAATCACCATCGTCCAACTCCCATTGTGATTAGAGTCCACTCCTGCCTTCCAGTGTAATCAATGGGGCTTCCAATTTTCCACCAATATTCCATTCCCCCTTCTTGCCTTACCACTGCCTCCTCCTCTTCCTTTTCTTTCGATATGATTCTCTCTTTTGTAAGCTTGAGATTCTCTTCATCACACATCTGATTTCCTCTACGCAGCTACCACTGACAAACTTTCTTCTGCCTCGTCTGGTATCTTCCCCACTCTGACAAACTTCTCCTCAGTCCTCCCACTCTCTTCTTTGGCATGCTTCAACTTTCTCTGTCCCCATCTTTTTCCTGTCATCTTTCCTATATCCTGATCTTCCACAACTGCATTGCAATTTTCTCTACTACCTGCTTTACCTTTCACCTCCAATTATATGACACATTACCTCCACTCTACAATCTCTTCCCAGCCCCACCATATTCTTCCTAATCATTCCCCTTTTGATTTGCATTGCAATCACAGTCACAATCTGCTCCCAACACCCTTCCATTTAGTTCCCCATTGCCTGATCCACATCCCTCTCCAGTTACTCTCTCCTCAACATGAACATCTTCCCAATCAACAAATCATCTCTCCAGCCTCCATCAAATCTTTGTTCTTCCCTTTAATCTTCTTCCTTTCCACAATCTGTTTGGAGATCCTGAGAACACAGCATAAATGGCTACACACATGAGGCTTGGGATTACCAATTCCATCAGTATGTTGTTCTGTGCAACCATTCTCAACGCCTCCCTAGGGAGCCACAGCAAATTTAAATAAAAGCCTTGCTTTCTTTTCTCTTCACGTAACATAAATACTTTTTAAATATTTTTTTTCAATGTGGTCGGCAGGAGAGAAGTACGGAAAAAAATAACCCAAAACTTAATTGTTTCACAAGGAGGGGGGCCGACAAATTTTGAGAAAAGTCCTGGGTGGGGGTGGGGGCTGGGGGGAAGGGGAGGTGGCACGGCATACCTGGAAGGAAAAGGTTGTGAATGGCTGCCTTTGAGCATTGTGCATGCTTCTCTCAAGGTCAACCTTTGGATAAATATGTAAATCCTGTGCCAAATGCCAAGATGCCTTTGCACACATTGAATTTTATTTTGCTTTTAAGCCTGTCTTATAAACTTGAAAATGACTGTTGCTGATGTTCATGCAGATAACTAATACTTCTATTGCATCCTTCTCCCCACACTTGTGCAGGAGGATTAGCATTCTTCAAATGCAGGTGAATATCCATATTTAAAAAAAAGGGCAAGGACCTTAATACAACTTATAAAGTGTCTATCCTAGAAACTAGCAGCAGCAATTTTCCACCCTGAAGAGTATAACTAGAGTGGAGCCGATGAAAAAGGAAACCAATTTGAGAGAACATTTACTCAAAGATTAATTTGCCACTAATGAACAAAATAATGGTTTATTAGGAATGTTTCAAACCATCAGTGCTACTTTTTTGGCTCAATTGCAGGTAATTACGAGACATCACAGTGAGGCATGGTTGCTGCAGAGAAATGGATGAGAGGTCAATCCACAGGACCATAAGAGTGGCAGAGAGGATCACTGGAGTCTCCCTTAATCCTCCCCCACCCATTGTCTGAAGAGGGTGCAGAATCATTGAGGACCCCTTCCACCCTGCACACCAGGTCTTTCATTGCTCCCATCAGGAAAGAGATACAGGAGGATCAGATCCAGCACCACCAGGCTGAGTCTGAGGAGTAGCTTCTTCCCACGAGCAGTTAGAATACTGAACGACCAAAGGAACTGCTCACATTAACCATCCAAAACTTTCATATGTTCAAAACAATATTTGTTCATTTACTTGTATAGATGAAATAATTGTCCTTGTGTTGTTTGTCTGTATGTATGTCATGTCTGTTTGGATGTCTGCATGTTTTTCACCAAGGACTGAAGCACGCGGTTTCATTGGGAACTACTCTTTGCAGTCGATGCTGCTGTAGTTGCCCATTCAGAGCCAGCTCTTCAGCACTTGATGTCCTGTTTTGCAGAAACTGCCAAAATATTTGGCCTGGAAGTCATCCTGAAGAAAACTGAGGTCCTCCATCAGCCAGCTCCCCACCATGACTACCACAGCCCCCCCCACATCTCCAACGGCCACACAAAACTCAAAACGGTCAACCAGTTTACCTATCTCGGCTGCACCATTTCATCGGATGCAAGGATCGACAACGAGATAGACAACAGACTCGCCAAGGCAAATAGCACCTTTGGAAGACTACACAAAAGAGTATGGAAAAACAACCAACTGAAAAACCTCACAAAGATTAGCGTATAAAGAGCCGTTGTCATACCCACACACCTGTTCGGCTCCGAATCATGGGTCTTCTACCGGCATCACCTACGGCTCTTAGAATGCTTCCACCAGTGTTGTCTCCGCTCCATCCTCAACATTCATTGGAGTGACTTCATCTCCAACATCGAAGTACTCAAGATGGCAGAGGCTGACAGCATCGAACCCATGCTGCTGAAGATCCAACTGCGCTGGGTAGGTCACGTCTCCAGAATGGAGGACCATCGCCTTCCCAAGATCGTCTTATATGGTGAGCTCTCCACTGGCCACCGAGACAGAGGTGCACCAAAGAAGAGGTACAAGGACTGCCTAAATAAAGCTCTTGGTGCCTGCCACATTGACCACCGCTAGTGGGCTGATATCACCTCAAACCGGGCATCTTGGCGCCTCACAGTTCGGCGGGCAGCAACCTCCTTTGAAGAAGACCGCAGAGCCCACCTCACTGTCAAAAGACAAAGGAGGAAAAACCCAACACCCAACCCCAACCAACCAATTTTCCCTTGCAACCGCTGCAACCGTGTCTGCCTGTCCCGCATCGGACTTGTCAGCCACAAACGAGCCTGCAGCTGACGTGCACATTACCCCTCCATAAATTTTCGTCCGTGAAGCCAAGCCAAACAACAATTGTACAATCAGATGTCAATAAGCTTGACTTGACTTGAAATGACATCCATGAATGAAGTAATAAATATGAGTACTTTAAATAAAAGTAGCAGGGTTTTATTTGCATGTAGTCAATTCTGTACTGTGAACTTTTGAAATAAATATTGATCAGGGTTTTCATTAATGAAGTTTATCTAAAATCTTTGTTTGAATAGATTTGTCCAATTCTATTGCCATTTATTATGGGCATCAGGAGTTCAATAGATATTCTACCCACTTTATCCAAGCCTATTATAAATAAAGCAAAAAAAAATGCAGTCAATTGGCAGGGTATTACGAGTCAACCATCATCACTTTTCACACTGTAACAGAACCCACCTGCTGGACTGCAGTGTTGTGTTCAGCATGTTTTCTTCTTGACGGGCAGGAGTGAGGAAACAAAAAGGACCCTTAGAAATGGTGACGAATTATTGTATCTATATGTAGTGAAGACTGCAATGAATATAATAAATGAAAATTTTTCAGTTGCCCAAATGGAATTTCTGTTGGATGCATTGAGTTATTATTCACCAGCAAAACCATCTACAATGTCTTTTGAGACAAGGGCAAAATAAATAAATGAAGTGCTTTTTTCAATAAAGCTACACTCACAAGGGACATTGTTTTGCATGTGTTCCACTTCAGGAGTCTTTGGCATCCTGTGTTGCGAAGCACAAGATCAAAATCCAAAGCACTTCAAGATATTTTAGCATTTTCTCTGATCTATTGAACACCAAGTTATATATGAAGCATTTGCATTTGTTAATGATTCATCCCTGCTAAAATTATTATTTATCAAAGTTTACTCTTCTCTATGTTTGTAAGTATGTAATTATGTGATCCAACAATGCAAAGATAATTTTCAAATGTTCTGAGTGAGTAGGTGGAACTAGTGGAGTTTCACGTAAATCGGTGCGGACTATAAGGGCTGATATGGCCTGTTTCCGTACTGTAACTTGTTATGTAAAAACAGAGTAGATTATTTGTTAAATATTTATTATTTTGATGACTAAAATTGTTTTGCAAATTAAATAGATAAATTGGACAATGCAAATGTGTTCTGCACACTTGAAAAAAAATCAACTGTAGATGCTGGAAATCCAAAATAAAAATGGAAAATGCTGGAAATATTCAGCAGGTCAGGTCACATATGTTGGAAAAGAAACAGGTTTAGTATTTCCACCTTCAACTGTTTCTCTTTCACAGCTGCAGCCAAACTTGCTGAGTATTTCCAGCATTTTCTGGGTTTTTTTTTACATTTTGTTTCAAATACAGCTTATAGGACAAGTTAATTTTGAAACAAAATATTGAAAATGCAGAATATATATGTACTTACAGAATTTGCTGATCAAAATGGAAATCGAGATACATCGAGGGACATATTATCAATGTTAAAGCCAAAGCTCAAGCAGACACCATATTATTAGTCTCGTTAATGCACCATTCTCAGCTGATTATACCAATACCTCATTCCTCACCCTTTATCTATCTGTGAGCTTCTGAGTTCCCATTGAACAAATGATTATGGAAGTATTTCCACTGAACTCTTGCATTTTTGTGCCTCGAAACATAGATTACATCCAATGAAATAGCTTTGCTGGGCAATATCCAATTTGCTATAAAATTCCTATTTCCATGAAAGCCACTTCATTAACTAGAGCTGATTAATATATTTTGATGATTTTGATATCTGTTTGATGTTCTGTCTTTCTTTCTGTTTTCACTCTCACAAGCACTTTGAAAGTGAACTCTTTGTTATAGTTCAAATAAAAATCATTTTTTTCAATTGTCACCATAAAGCATGTATCCTATGTCAAATTAAATTAAACATATGGCTACCACCAGTCAAAACAGGAAATCCATGTATATATAAACAATGGTTTAGTGACAGTAACTAATTGGCTTGTAATGATTTGAGCCCTTTGCTTGGAGTTCTGCAAATTTTCCCTGCTGGATTTGGAGTCTATAATATGGTATATATTTCAATAGAAAGACATACACTGTGAGATACATTATTTGCAATGTGATTCATGCTTCTTTCTTAATCCTTTTATAAACAGCAATGCCTAGAAATTCATTAGATCTATTTTTGGGCCATCAAAACACAATTCTGCTGAACAAGAATGCTCATTCAATTTTATACATATTAACATACAGCAAACAAGGCTGGGCTTTGGCTCTTAAGGGGTCATTCTGCATGTCAACCTAACAGCAACAACTGCCATTGAGAAGGTAGATGCAGGAGAGGGAGTCAGCCATGATCCATGTTGAGATTAGAATTGGTGTGTACTTGATGGTGAGTATTGTGGACCAAAGAGCCTGTTTCTATGCCCTACGAACCAATGATTCTGCAACTCATGGATCATTAGGTGGAGGAACTTCACAATTGGATACATTTGCCATGCTTCAGGGGAGACTAGAAGCCTTAAGGAAAGGAAGGCAGGATGTTGCGGATTTGACAATCTCCAGAAGTGACACTCCTTGGAATGTGATACAACACAGGAAAATCACCATAAGATTTAAGATTTAGAAATAATATTTCACACACACACACACACACACACACACGCACGTACACACACACACACACACACACACACACACACACACACACACACACACACACACACACACACACACACACACACACACACACACACACACACACACACACACACCATCTTTCCTCTACTTGCTCCTCTCTGATACGTTCAGCAACACACAGCCAGTAATTTAAGAATGCCATTGGTTGACATCAATTAATTGTTTCCTCTGAGCGATTTTAGCTATTATGCTGAAGAAGCTATTATCCACACGAAACCAAATGGGTAAGAAGATTCCCTGCAATTCACTAAAATGCTGGAAATACTCAGAAAGTCGTGTAGCATCTATAAGAAGTAAAGAGTAACCAGTGTTTTGAGCCTGAGCTCTTTGTCAAGGTATGAACAAAAAGTAGACAGGGGCCTGAGAGAGAGAGAGAGAGAGAGAGAGAGAGAGAGAGAGAGAGAGAGAGAGAGAGAGAGTGTGTTAGGGTTTAACAGAAACTGGAGGTTGATGTTAATACTGTCTGGAGAGTGTCCAGAATATTAGGTGTTGGGCCTCTAATATCTGTGTAGCCTCAGTTTGGCAGTGCATGAAGCAATGGTTACAAAATACATGTTGGTGTGGAAACAGTGATGAATATTTTATCACACTCAGAGCTTCACAGGCCTGAAGGACAGGATCTCCTTTCTCATGAATATGGAGGCATCAGCAAAGGAAACCAAAGGAAACCTCATCGTCAATCCTTCCACATTCAAGCCTACATCAAGATGAAATGATTTTAGCTTTTCCCATGTTTCATTCTTTATCTTTATGTTTAGATCTTGTTACCATTTTTGTTTGGGTTTACAGCTTATTTCATTGTTCTCTTTCTCTTGCAGTTTGATGTACATGTTTGTTATAAATCTTTTAATTATCATTGTGTCTGTAATCACATATTCAAAATTGCTTCCTTCTGGTAACCTCCGCCTGCTTCCCAATTTGTCCTTCAAGTAGGTTTTCAGTTGGTGGTTTGCAAACATATGGTGAGTTATACCATATTTATACTTCATTTGTTCAAAAGATAATAATTTATTTCCTGAAAAACAACTTTCTATTCTTTTGATCCCTTTTCTCTCCCATTGTCTGAAGGAAAGGTTATCTATTGTGAAAGAGAATAGTTGATTTTGCGTCAATATTAATTTTGGTAGTGGATAATTTGTTTTATTTTTTTTCTACGTGAATCTTCTTCCAAATGTTGAGCAGATGGTGCAGTACTGGTGAATTCCTATGTTGCACCAGCTTTTCATCCCACTTATATAGTATATGTTCAGGTACTTTCTCCCCTATTTTATCTAGCTCTAATCTGGTCCAGTCTGGTTTTTCCCTTGTTTGATAAAAATCTGATAGGTATCTTAATTATGCTGCTCTATAATAATTCTTAAAGTTTGGTAGCTGTAAGCCCCCTTGTTTGTACCATTCTGTTAATTTATCTAGCGCTATCCTCGGTTTCCCCCCCTTTCCATAAGAATTTCCTTATTATTTTCTTTAGCTCCTTGAAGAATTTCTGTGTTAGGTGAATTGGTAATGATTGGAATAGGTATTGTATCCTTGGGAAGATATTCATTTTAATGCAATTTACCCTTTCTATCAGTGTTAGTGGTAAATCTTTCCAATGTTCTAAGTCGTCTTGTAATTTCTTCATTAATGGCTGATAATTTAGTTTGTATAGATGGCCTAGATTATTATCTAATTTTATACCTAGGTATGGGATTGCTTGTCTTTGCCATCTAAGTGGTGATTCTTTCTTAAACTTTGTGAAATCTGCATTATTCATTGGCATCGCTTCACTTTTATTTGTGTTGATCTTGTACCCTAATACTTCGCCATATTCCTTCAATTTCTTATGTAATTTTTTTATTGATATTTCTGGTTCTGTTAAGTATACTATGATGTCATCTGCAAATAGACTGATTTTATATTCCTTCTCTTTTATTTTTATCCCTCTTATTTTATTTTCTGTTTTTATCAGTTCTGCCAGTGGTTCTATAGCTAATGCGAACAGTGAGGGAGATAGTGGACATCCCTGCCTTGTTGATCTGCTTAATTTAAATTGTTTTGATATATATCCATTTACTGTCACCTTCACCAATGGTTCCTTATATAATGCTTCAATCCAATTAATATATTTCTCTGGTAGGTTGAACTTCTGTAGTACTTTGAATAAATAATTCCATTCTACTCTGTCAAAGGCTTTCTCTGCGTCTAAGGCAACCACCACTGTTGGTGTCTTGTTTCCTTGTACTGCATGGATTAAGTTAATTAACTTACAGATATTGTCCGTTGTTCGTCTTTTCTTAATAAATCTAGTTTGATCTAGTTTTACTATTTTTGGTACACAGTCGGCCAATCTGTTTGCTATGAGAAATACAATAAACACCAAGTTACGCATGATACAATATAATTGGTTACACAGGCTATACACCATGCCCCAAAAGTTAAATAAATGGGACCCAATAGTATCAGACAGATGTTTTTGCTGTGAGAAGGAAACGGGAGCAACAATACATACAATTTGGGCATGTGAGAAAGTGGAAAAGTTTTGGGAAGATCTAAATCAGGTATTAAATAAAATCACAAAAAGCAACATACCAAAAAATCCAGAGATCTTTCTTCTAAGTAATATAAGAAGTAAAGAACTTGGACTCGATTTGGGTGGAGCACAAAAAAGATTTATTATGATAGCCTTAGGTGTAGCAAAAAAATGTATTATGTTAACCTGGAAATCAGAAGATACCCTGAGAATACAGCAATGGTACATAGAAATGAATAAATGTATTCCATTGGAAAAAATAACATATAATTTAAGAAATAACATCACAGTATTCGAACAAATTTGGGAATTGTACATGGAACACAACAGAGAAGTCCTACCACGGACCTTCACCACCTAAAATGACAGAAGGAGAAGAAACGAAATGAACTGACCCAGTATGTAAAAGCAGAAGACACAAATTTCTTGTTTACTTTCATTGTGTGATGAGATTGTTTAATGAGTTTAATGTATCATATATGTTGAATGTTGAGTGGGTGGGGAGGGTGAGGGGGGGGGTGAAGGAGGGAGGGAAGGGAGGAGGGGAAGGGGAGAAAATGACACTGCGTATATTCAAGAGGGAAATGTTTGTGTATTTTGGTCAGTATGGTTCACAGTGTGAAAAATATTTTTTTTTAAAGATGAAATGATTTTGAATGGGATTGGACCATTCGCACAGAAGGCTTAAATAAAAGCAGAAGATCCTGAAAACATTCAATAGGTCTGGTAGCATATGTGGAAAGAGCAACAGGACTGACATGAAGACCCTTCATCAGAATTATTCAACACAAGCTTATCCCACAGGTAGTTCTTTAATTCCAGGAATCAATTTATTGAACTTACATTGCTCTGCATTCATGACAAGCATATCCTTCCACAGATAGGGGGGCCATCTCCAAAACATTTCACCAAGTCTTATCCAACTGGAGCAAGAATTTCCTACTCTGGAGTTCTAGTCCACTTGAAATAAAGGACACTGTCCCTTTGTCATCCTAATTGCTTGCTGGACCTACTTATGAATTTCCCCTGATTTATGTTCACTCCAAACACACATTTTATGTCCGTTATTATTTATTTCAACCACAGAAGTGAAAATTATTACATTTAGTCGCATTATGTTGGTTCCTTCAGAAAATGTTCTGCCACTCAATCACCCCATCTATTTGCCACTGTTGCTCCTTCACAGCTTAGTTTTTCTTCTGCTAAGTGATTTCCTCTGCAAGCATTGCACTCGGTTCTTCAGTCTAAGTTGTAAGTGATTTTTTTTTACCCCATATACTGTATTTATGATTATTAATGTAGATCCACCACTAAAACCAATATAAACATTGGCTGCTTTCTTTTTGTTATACCTGATACACCTGCACAATCAGTCACAATCTGCTCCCAACACTCTTCCCTTTAGTTCCCCATTGCCTGATCCACATCCCTCTCTCCTCAACATGAACACCTTGCCAATCAACAAATCATCTCTCCAGCCTCCATCAATTCTTTGTTCTTCACTTTCATTTTTTTAATCTGCTTCTTTTTCCTGAAATTATTTAAATTAATAATGGTTAGGAATTTCAATATTTATGGACATTGTTGCCTCAATAGGAATGGCCCAGTTTATCGACTTCCTCATTCGTGCAATGCTCTGTTAATCATGTGCTGCTGTGATGAAAGAACATTTTATAGTGTCACCTTCGACTGGCTGCATTCCATACAGCATTGCAAGCTTGCAATATGGTTACTGTATTTCATGAGGATTGCATCTTCAAACTGTAATGCAAAATCTCTCTGCATTAGTTTTAATGCCGTTAAACTTATCTTTGTCACACTTGTTGGATGGTGATCATCAATCTCATAAAATAACTTTGGAAGGTGTAGGAAAAGATGCAGATGGTGCAAAAAGAAATAGCTGGCAGCTTTTCTATCATGGAACATACCTATAGATTTGTAAAAAAAACCATACATCGTTCCAGGCTCCATGAATTAATTTTAGAATGAGCGTTGTGGACAACCTAATTTAGTATTGGCATAAACCTCTCTGCTTCAACATTGAAAAGTGGCCAGACAATTGTGCTATTTTGCAATGTGTAAAACCCAGATAGGTTGCAAATGTATTACCATTGAATGATGATTCATTACCCATACTTATTGACCACAGAATGCCAAACAGTATAAAGACATAATGGAGCTGTGGCATGATAGTGTTTACAGACATAGAAATGACAATATCTCTTTTCTTTGGCTTGGCTTCGCAGATGAAGATTAATGGGTGGGGTAATGGCCTCGTTTGTGGCTGACAAGTCCGATGCGGGACAGGCAGACACGGTTGCAGTGGTTGCAAGGAAAAATTGGTTGGTTGAGGTTGGGTGTTGGGTTTTTCCTCCTTTGTCTTTTGTCAGTGAGGTGGGCTCTGCGGTCTTCTTCAGAGGAGGTTGCTGCCCGCCAAACTGTGAGGCGCCAAAATGCACGGTTTGCGGCAATATCAGCCCACTGGCGGTGACAGGCACCAAGAGATTTCTTTAGGCAGTCCTTGTACCTCTTCTTTGGTGCACCTCTGTCTCGGTGGCCAGTGGAGAGCTCGCCATAGAACACGATCTTGGGAAGGCAATGGTCCTCCATTCTGGAGACGTAACCTACCCAGCGCAGTTGGATCTTCAGCAGCGTGGATTCAATGCTGTCAACCTCTGCCATCTTGAGTACTTCGATGTTGGTGATGAAGTCACTCCAATGAATGTTGAGGATGGAGCAGAGACAACGCTGGTGGAAGCATTCTAGGAGCTGTAGGTGATGCCGGTAGAAGACCCATGATTTGGAGCCGAACAGGAGTGTGGGTATGACAACGGCTCTGTAAACACTAATCTTTGTGAGGTTTTTCAGTTGGTTGTTTTTCCATACTCTTTTGTGTAGTCTTCCAAAGACGCTATTTGCCTTGGCGAGTCTGTTGTCTATCTCGTTGTCGATCCTTGCATCCGATGAAATGGTGCAGCCGAGATAGGTAAATTGTTTGACCGTTTTGAGTTTTGTGTGCCCGTTGGAGATGTGGGGGGGCTGTGGTAGTCATGATGGGGAGCTGGCTGATGGAGGACCTCAGTTTTCTTCAGGCTGACTTCCAGGCCAAATATTTTGCCAGTTTCTGCAAAATAGGACATCAAGCGCTGAAGAGCTGGCTCTGAATGGGCAACTAAAACGGCATCGTCTGCAAAGAGTAGTTCACGGACAAGTTGCTCTTGTGTCTTGGTGTGAGCTTGCAGGCACCTCAGATTGAAGAGAATGCCATCCGTGCAGTACCGGATGTAAACAGCGTCTTCATTGTTGAGGTCTTTCATGGTTTGTTTCAGCATCATGTTGAAGAAGATTGAAAAGAGGGTATGTGCGAGAACGCAGCCTTGCTTCACCCCATTGTTAATGGAGAAGGGTTCAGAGAGCTCATTGCTGTATCTGACCCGACCTTGCTGGTTTTCGTGCAATGAGTAATATCTACAATGAGTAATATAGCATTATCGTCAATAATTAATGTAATTTTTTTTAATATGGAAATGCAATATACAATGCTTCTGGCCTACAAGTCAGTGCCATCCAAATACACCCATGTGACCAATTAATCTACTGATCCCATATGTTTTTGGAACGTTGGCAAAAACTAGAGCACTTGGAGAAAGCCAACGTGGACACGGAGAGAACACAGACACTCCTTAAAGACGGTGGTGGATTTGAACCCAGGTCACTAAAGCTGTAATTGTGTTAGGCATACCACTACCCTAACCATGCTGACAAAATAATCAAAAATATGGATCTTGAAAATGTACAGGAACAGTCCCTCTTGTCACTTGTGCTCATTCTTTCAGGTTTTCAATTTTTCTTTTTTGATAGCCTAGAAATGTGTTGATCATATAGTCTAGTTCTTGAAGCAATCTGTTTTCTCTTGACAAATGCTAAGATTTCACAATCATGGTGAGTCTTCACGAACAATGTCCATAACCCTCACCATTCACAATTCCATTCTATTTCAGGACAGTGTGAGATCAAAGGTTCATAAACTTTGAGTAAATCTTCCTCCATTATATGAAATCTCATTAAAGGCTATTGTTTTTCATGATGTGTTTCCACGTTTGTGACTGAATAGTGTCACATACAGTGAAAACTCCTTACTTTGTTTAAACTTTGATTTTGATCAGTATCAATCTTTTGGGTATAGAATACCAAGTTCAGTAGAGTGATACAGCTTTGCTGATATTTTATGTATTTTATGTATCTTCAAGCCCTCGTAGAACAACTGTATGAGCTTTCGAAACTCTTCAGATATTGAATTCCCTCTGAAGTTGTATCTCTTGCATTATAAAATTATCAGACTGTGGCAACACACACAGTTGTAGCGGCAAACCAGCCCCGCTTGTCATGTGCGGTCAGCAGGTCAGACACAACAAAGGTGGCTTTCTGGAATCCTCTCATCCGGAAGAGCACATGCGCAATTACGTTAGCGTGGCAGAGTTCCAGAACACAAGGGGCAGGCTGAGGTCAGCCTTAAAGGCTGCAGCACGAACTTCAAAGTAAATCGGTTGTGCTAAAAGAGCTCACAGCCTGCCGTCTCAGTCTTTTTGCTGCGCTCGCGCACAACCCACAACAAGACATCAAAATTATTCAGCAAAGTCAATTTGATGTAGAGATAAAGGTCTTGCTTTGTGAAATTCTTAGACGTGTTGCTTTTCATGATCATTTTATTTGTTGTCGGAGATACATAATGCTCACGTGTGATCAAATGTTTGGGCGCACCCATGCTCACACAGATGCAAACCAAGTTTTAGTTGAGGCTTTTTTGCCAACATATTTGGGTGAAAACCATGGAGTTGGCTTGCTTCCAACTCTTTCACTGATGACCAAAATGAGCAGGCATTCAAGTTCTTTCACTCTATTAACAGAGAAGGACTCATGCCATGTGGCTGTGTGAATGGCTGTATGCTAGGGTAAACATATCCTTTCACCCTTCAATGCCAAGGAGGTCAATTGTGAACCTGATACCATTGAGTGCAGCTTCAAAATAAGTGATCTTTGCCATTTGAAAAGCTGTTGCGTCATCAAAACACAAAAGGATATCACAGTCACCTTGAAATTACATAGTAACTCATGCTGACTCTCCTGGATTGGTGATAAAAAGTAGTCCAAGAAATGACTAAGGCTCTTTCTTCTCTTTGGCTTGGCTTCACGGACGAAGATTTATGGAGGGGTAATGTCCACGTCAGCTGCAGGCTCGTTTGTGGCTGATAAGTCCGATGCGGGACAGGCAGACACGGTTGCAGCGGTTGTAAGGGAAAATTGGTGGGTTGGGGTTGGGTGTTGGGTTTTTCCTCCTTTGTTTTTTGTCAGTGAGGTGGGCTCTGCGGTCTTCTTCAAAGGAGGTTGCTGCCCGCCGAACTGTGAGGCGCCAAGATGCACGATTTGAGGTGAGATCAGCCCACTGGCGGTGGTCAATGTGGCAGGCACCAAACGATTTCTTTAGGTAGTCCTTGTACCTCTTCTTTGGTGCACCTCTGTCACGGTGGCCAGTGGAGAGCTGGCCATATAACATGATCTTGGGAAGGCGATGGTCTCCATTCTGGAGATGTGATACTGATAATATATATATTTATAAGGAAAATAATATTGGAAATTCTTCTCTCACTTAAAGACAGCAGGTTTGGCCATACAGGTACAATATATTGACCACTGAATTTCAACTGCTTTGGTGCATGTGGTGATTAACAAACCTGTGCTCAAGAGAATCAGAATCATTGTCTCTGCAACATCTTCAACATTTGTCATGTGATTTGATGAGCTCTGGTGCAATGGCTTTGGGAAACGAAGAGATTTTTTTCCCCACGTATAGAAGGGCAATCTGCATTATGTGAGCAGCTACTCCCATAACTTAAAAATAAAGACCTGATTTTGGCTTATCTCATTAGTGCAAGTGATCTCTCTGATTCTGGCAAAAGAAGTTCAACTTTGAGGTTACTTTTTCCCCTAATTTTATTCACAGCCATCTACTTTATTCTTACTTCACAACCATTGTACATTCGGAAATTATCACCAGTCCATCTAATTTAAGCAGGTCAAAAAGTTAGTATTCCTTTTCTGGGTTTTCAAGTTAAAGTTGCTTTGACACACACATTTTAATGAGCTCCCACTCATTGTTGTAAAATTCACATTTTGTGGTCTGACTTGAGCAATTAATTGTGCCATTTAAATTTTTGTTCCGTGTGAGAGACAACAGTTGTCTCAATTGGAACTTTAGACTTTGGAGTAAAATATAGTCCGCTCTTCTTGCAGGATTCATGTCATTTAGCCATGGATTGCTACAAATTCTCGTCCTTCTCTCTTGAGGAGATAAGTCCTTCCTGCAACCAAGGTCTTTCCCGAATAGCATTCCAGTTGTAAAAAAAGTAGTCACATTATCTGCTATGATTTTCAGCTGATTTTTTAAAATCTGCACAACATGTTGCATGCTATTAGGACCTGCTGGCAAAAGTGTGGCTCAATTCTTTCATTTTGTTATCAATAGCAATTATATTATATTCTCTTCCAGCACACCAAATTCATAATCACATGACTGCAAAAGCTCATGCCAACTATTTATTTTTATCATTCATTCTTGAGCCTCATTTACTTTTAAAATTCTTGACATGGTCAACAATATGAACTAGCCTTTTTATATGCCCTGACAAAAAATAAAAAAAGAAGAGAATTGTATTAATATGGAATCTTTAACATTCTGAGGAAATCCATCAGCCACTTAATTAGTTTGAGCTGTTGCAAAGTATTGCAAAATGCTGGCAACTAGAAATTTAGGAACTTGATTGTTTTTTAAATGGCTTGGAGAACCACATCCATGATGCCTGCTGCTCTTTCCTCAGGTAAACAGATTTCTTCCCTTTTATGTTGAGAACACCCACGCCATTCTGAATGTACAGTGAGAAAGTATGCAGCGTGTATTGGGCACCACTCCCTGGAAAAGCGTGGGGGGCCACGTGGGTGGCAGTGACCTTCACATCAAATGGCAAAGCAGTTCTTGCATGAGACTGGACAGAATGTCGCAGTGCCGAGAAAACCCTGACTAGATGTATTGCTTCTCAATCTGTGGAAGGCATGTCAGTGATATTCTATCTTAACTAGAACTGTTTTCCCCTCCGTCTAACTTCACCAGTGGGTCACCATTTTTTTTCACTTCTATGCCACTGCTGGAAGCCCAGTACACCAGCATGAATGAAAGGTTATGCTTTTGAATTATTAGTAACTTTATTTGTGATACTGTTTTGCGAGAGACAATGAGAATAAAAAGCAGTTAATTCCCAACAGCCTTGCAATGTTCCAGTTTTACTCTGAGAAAATATATAATAATGGCTTCGGTGTCTCATGTGAAGAGTACTCATTTTCTTAAATCTTGCCTCTGCCTGTGATTCACGGAGGTGTACCAAAGGTCTAGATTAATTGATTCACTCACATGAAGCAAATTTTATTACATGTGAGCAGAAAATTAAGGATTTACCATCTTTGGGAAAAAAAGTTCAAAGTTCAGAGCATAAGGGTAAATTTAATTAGGATTTAAGAATCTAAGATTGACTGCTTAATTAATTAACTGTCATATTTTCTCTGCCCGTTGAAGCTAAAAGTACCTTTGAAATCTGGTTTCTCAATATTCTTTGTTTGAATCAATTCTTCTTCCTTCAACTCTCTCCTCCAGAGGTGACAAAGATAGGGGTGGGATTTTGCTGTAAATTGCAGTAATAGATTATGGCTATTCAAAATCCTGTGTGTGCACATTTATCAGAAGATAGTTGTTATGGTTAAAGGCTTTTTTCTTTCATGATTGATAGGTGAAGGAATTGGGTAATTTTAATAATCTCCTCCTGCTATATTAATAGTGGGGAATGAAAAATATGATTTCATCCATTTAGCCTAGACAACACCAATGACTCATGTTAAGATGGAAGAAAGGAAATCTGGGGATAGTGCATTTAACAAGCTGTGTTTATTTGGTAGTTCCAAGTCATGGTATGCCAGAAGCGGCAGAAAACTTTTAATTCTATCTGGAAAATGAACAGGTACGCTTTCAAAGGACCATATCATGCATCTACAGAGCATTCAGACCACTTTAATAAGTCACTGGAGAATCTCAAAGGGCTACTGGGGGGAGGGATGGCAGAAAATTTTATTTCATGAAGTTTCATGTAAGCATCACATGCCTTAACCGATTTGTCATGCTCACATTACCCGCATAAGCATGCTTAGGGCAGATGTTATTGCATGCTCATCTGCAAGTCATTCCAGCCAGGGTAAAACTTTTGACACTATTTTGGAAAACACAATAAAAGAGGCATTAGGTTTGTTCCTAAAACAAATAAAGTGTATCAGTTTAAAATGGCCTCATCAGCATTAAGTTCCCATGTCTCTTCATGCGAGCTTTTTCATGTGCCTTATTTTGAGATGGACAAGTTTAGAATGATTGTTAACCAATTGTTCTAATAGATCACAAATTGATCACAAAATAATTAGTCTGACATGTCAAACTAGAAACTGGGTTTCACCTTTTTGGTGTGCCAAAACATTGTTGCACATGGCTCGAGTGCCAAATTGCATCTTTCCAAAGGAACGCAAAGATTGACTCCAAAGAGCATTAGCATAGGATCTACCCAAACAAATGGGTTAAATGGTGGCTTGCACAGGTCCCAACAGGAGCACTCCCAATTTATCAGGGATGTCACCACCTTGCTGGACAGCAACCAGAGAATCGTCCTGCTCTTCAAAGGTACATTCCCATGGCAACTAACCAGTGGCAAGCATGTTGTGGTGGCCTGAGCGGAGAGGGAGGCTGCAGGGGACAGGGAGCAAATGCCAAGGTTCTTTAAGAGAGACATGAAACTGATGGAAGTATTGGTGAATAATAGTCATGTACAATAGAACACTGAAAAATATCATTGTATAACAAATTTATCAAGGTGACCTTAGCGGTTAAACATCTACTGCTCTTTAATCTTCAACATATATAGGCATATGCTCACACAGACACACTCACACCTTCACACATGCATATATATACACACGCGCGTGCATGTGCGTGTGTGTGTGTGTGTGTGTGTATGTGTTTCCAAGATGTGTGCATGTATGTGCGCGCGCGCATGTGTATATATACGCATGTGTGAATGTGTGAGTATATCTGTGTGAGCATATGCCTATATATGTTGAAGATTAAAGAGCAGTAGTTAAATTGATCTTCTGTAACTGCCAAACAACAGATTTCAGAGGTCCAATTTCTATCAGATAGATTTCAAAAAAGTGAAGTCGTGCATCTAACTCCAAGAAAATATATGGCAAAGTGAATATAAAACCAGACCAGAGATCCTTGGTCTAATTCTGCAAATGAAACAATTTCATCTGGACATGATTGACTACATTATTTTTCTTTGGGTTACACCAATTATAATTATTGAATGAAAGTGTTAAGTGATCCATTTTTTCCAGTACCTATATTGTACGTGAAAAGTTTTGCTGAAATCCTCCAACTACAACAGAAGTATTTTTTACCTGAAGCATCTTTCTTATCATTGCTTTTCAACGCTTTCCAGAGATACGAGAGCAAATCTTGAAATTGCTAAACCTGTTGTAGGGTTTTACTTTAAAAAAAAATGATGGAATGGATACAGAAAATATACACGATAATGTTAACAGGATTGATGGACTTGAAATTATAAGGAAAGGCTGAGATTTTTCTCTGTGAAGCGAAGGAGGTTGAGGTTATAAACCTTATAGAGGTTTATAAAATTATGAGGAGCACAGATAAGGTTTATAATTTTATAATCACAGTATAGGGGAAACTAAAATGAGAGCTCATCGAGTGATGGTGATGGGAAAGATTTCAAAGCAATTTGAGGGGTATGATTTGCACACAGATTATCAATCTGTTCCTCAAAATACACAGCAGGTTCTCAAGGATTTTTTTGTTGTTCATTTCCAACATCATAAAAGTGCCTTACTCTGCAATCTTGTCTGATAGTAGACACGTGACAGTTCTTTAGGATCATTAGTAAACCTACATCAATAAGCCTCTCTCAATAACACTGGACAACATTTTTTTTCAAAGGGTTTGCTTCCCATAAACAAATTAGAGATTATGATGGACAACTTCAAACTGAACACAAAGATAATTCCAGATTTTGGTGCATCATGTAGGAAGTTGGAGAAACATTAAATTAACTTTTTAAAAAAAAAATGAACAGATTTAATCACTTAATGATGTCGACACATTGCATTTAGTTTTGCTGCTAATTTTAATTTGTGCTCAGTGTCTGATGACTCTCTTGATAGTCGGCCACCATTGATGGATTCCATTTTCCCTGATCCTGCTTTTCCATATTCACGATATCCTAGTGAAACCATGTTCATCATTGACTGAACCAAAATGAGCAGGGAAGAAGTTCAAGTGCAAATGCATGTCATGGTTTTGTATGCTTGAAGTAGACTTAAAATATGACAGGAAATCACAAAAATAAGTTATATCTAAATGAATGCTACATGATCAGAAAATTTTTAAGGCTATCACAATTAAAAATATTCAGGAAGAAAAATCTTCATTGTTCAGCATTACCTTTGTACTTATGATATTCAGTGTGGAGCTTTGGCACCTACTCCAGTTTTCAACTTTCTTCAATAACTGACAAAAAATGGTCAATATTTTTAATTGATCTGTGAAAACCATAAATTACTTCATTGTGTTTGAGGAAGATACAAATTTTGTTCTATGGTATTTTATCAATTGAAGCTTAGAAGATTTTTTTTCTTTTACAAAAGGTGGTTTATTCAGTGATTACAAGAAGTCACATTTGTACAATATTACAATTAAACACATTTAGGAGCTTAAATTATAACACGGTCATCACTATCCAGAATGCATTTGTGCCTTGGAGGATCTTTTTAGATGATTTCACTCCATAAGGTAGTTTGTCCATGAATGCAGGTTCTTGAATGTATTAATTGCCAAATATTGATGACTCTTTATTAATATTCAACTTTTATACAATATGTATATTACTCTAGTTTGGTGAAAACTTTTGTACTGTCAACTCTGCATATGGATCCAGTATAATGTGCATCTGCTGGTTTAATGTCATCTGGCTATCACTACACTGTCAAATAGCTTTGCCTGTTTACCTAATATTTATGTCCAGTCACTCTGCCTTGTCTTCACTGGTACTCTGTTTCATTCTAATTTATTTTACTCTGATTCCACCTGGTTCTTGAAAAAAAAAGGACAGATCAAGACTTACAAAGGACTGATTTGATAGAAATATGGGAATTTTAACCCTTTAAACATCACAGATTTCTTTGAACATTTTTTTGTATTCTTTCCCAATGGTATATGCTTCCTAAGGAGGTTGAGGAGGGTAAGGCTACTAGTTCCCATCTTGACAGCATTTTGCCGGAGCACAACTGAGGGAGTCATGTCTGGCTGCATCATTGTGTGGTATGGTAGCTGTAAAGCATCGACTGGAAGATCATTAAAATGGCCAAAAAGATCACTGGAGTCTTCCTTTCCTCTACTGACAACATTTACCAGGAGTGTAGTTTAAATAGAGCTCAAGGAATTATGGAGGATCCCTGCCATTCATCACACAGTATATTTGACCAATTAACATCAGAAATGTCAGGTTGGGATATAGCTTCTTCATGTTGGCTGTGAGATTGATGAACAGTCTTCTGTAAACTTGGGCCGCTTATAAATGAAATGGAGTAAGTTATTCCAGAATATTAATACATTTTTATTTATATTATATTTTATGTCTATATGTGATTATTCTGTATTCTGTGTGAAATGTATTATGTGTGTGTCCTGAGAAACACTATTTCAGCTGGTTGTATGTGTACAATTGGATGATAATAATTTTGAACCTAAACATAATTTTGATGTATCCACCCTGAACACTTCTTTCGGTCTTGCTTCAATTTCTGAACCATCTTTTTCCCCCATTAACTCTGGTCAATCAGTCCAGTCAGCTACAATCACTGATGCTTCTTTAGACTAAATTTTTCATTTAATTGAAAGCCTGCTATATTTTACCTGAATATACTGAAAAACAAACTCTATACTCATGGTATTTGACTGAAGTGCTTGACTTTAAATATCCTAGCAAATGACTGAACAGACTGTTGCAATGTTGTCCCTCATGCCCATTTCATTTGGAGATGTTTGCTTCCTAACATTGCTTCTAGTGGTAAAAATGTTACATGACGCAATTTTCCACAACTCACACTGGTTTCAGTGCATTTCTTCTTTGTGACTGTGAGAACTTCCCTTCTGAGAAGAAATCACACTGGCAGAGATGCTTTGGCTAATGATCTTAGCTGTTGATCTGCATCCTTTCAGACAGTTTTGTCATTTTGAATTGACATACACATGCTGGATAGCATTACAGCTGCAACAGCTACTTGTGTTAGTTTCACTTACATCTTACAGATTCTGCTTTTAAACTTGAGATTTTGTTACTGCTCTGAGCCTGTAAACTGCCAGTGTACCTGCACAATGTGTTGGTAAATTTATTCAGCGTTCATCATCTCAATTTCCAAAGATCTCACAATCTTCGATGGTCAAGAGTCCAAACCCTGTTATCCTTTAACAACTTCGACGATTGAAAGCATAGTTGGTGGATATGTAACAGCATGGAGTGGGAGCTGCTCTGCTCGAGACCTGAAAAAGTTGCAGAAAGTGCTGGATGCAGTCCAGAGTTCGACTGTCAGATGGTTCACTGAACGATCTTCCTCACTCTATCAAGAATAATACGGCCAATAAAATTCAACTCGAACAAATTTGTTTGTAAGATTCTGTTGGCTTAATAGTTTTGATCGAATGCACACACTGAAGAAACTGCAAAAAAATATATTGCCAAGCAGTACTCAGTTTTATAAAGTACAAAGGTTGTGGTATGAAGACAGGCTCTTCATTGAGATGTACACTCACTGGCCATCTCACCTGAGTTGCTTGTACTGGTTCAGAATCTGCAGCTTTCCTTTACTTCTAAAGGTTCTGGGCTTCAGGTTTAAATTCTAAATTGGACAAAGGCTAATTTTGAGAAAATAAGAAAGGATCTGGAATGCATGGATTGGGATGAATTGTTTTCAGATAAAGATGTGCTTGGTAAGTGGAAGACTTTTAAAGGTGAAATTTTGAGTGTATAGAGTTTGTATGTTCCTTAAGATTAAAGGCAAAGTTACAGGCATAGGGATATTGGGGATCAGGTTCAGAAGAAGAGAGGTGTATAGCAGATGGAGCAAATTAGGTACTTGAGGTATTCAAAAAATGCAAGAAAAAACTCAAGAAAGCAATCAGGAAGGCTAAAAGAAGACATGAAGTTACTTTGGCAGGCAATATAAAGAAAATCCTAAGGGTTTCCACAGGTCCAGTATATTAAGAGCAAAAGAATAGTAAAGGGGAAAATTAGTTCCCCTGAAGATCAGAGTGGTCAGCTATGTATGAAGCGAAAGAGATGGGCAAATTTGAAATGTTTTTTTTAGATCAGTATTTATGCAGGAAACTGGCACAATGTCTATGGAAGTTAGAAAAACAAGCAGAGAGGTCATGGAACCTAAACAGATTAAAGAGGAGGAGGTGCTTGTTTTGAAGTGAACAAGGATGGTTATGAGGTGGTTATGACTTATGAGGAAAGATTGTGCAAATTGGGATTGTACTCGCTGGAGTTTAGAAGATTGAGAGGGGATCTCATAGAGACATATAAAATTCTGGCAGGACTGGACAGAATGGATGCAGATGGGATGTTTCCAATGATGGGAAAATCCAGAACCCAGGGCCATGGTTCAAGGATAATAGGCAAACCATTTAGAACCGAGTTGAGGAGGAATTTCTTTACCCAGAGGGTGGTGAATCTGTGGAATTCATTGCCGTAGAGGCAGGTTCATTGAATATATTTAAGAGGGAATTAGATATATTTCTTCAGTATAAGGGAATTAGGGGCTACGTAGAGAAGGCGGGGATGGGGTACTGAACTTTAAGATCAGCCATGATCTCGTTGAATGGCGGAGCAGGCTCGAAGGGTCAAATGACCTACTCCTGCTCCTATCTTCTATGTTTCTATGTTTCTATGTTAAATCCCCAAGGCCTGACAAGATATTCCCTCAGACCTTGAGGGAGGCCAGTGTAGAAATTCCAGGGGCTTCCGCATAAATATTTACAATATCCTTAGCCATGAGGGTGGTGGTTGAGGATTGGAGTGTAGTTCATGTTGTTCCATTGTTTAAAATTAGCTGCAAAAGTAAGCCTGCAAATTATAGGCTGGTGAGCCTGACGTCAATAATAGGTAAATTATTGGAAGGTGTTCTATGAGATCCGATATAGAAATATTTGGATAGCTATAGACTGATTAGGGATGGTCAACATGGCTTTGTATGTAGTAGGTCATGTTTGTCTAGGAGGTTACCATGAAAGTTGATGAAGGAAAGGCTGAGGATGTTGTCGACATGGACTTTAGTAAGGCCTTTGACAAGGTCCCACATGGGAGGTTAGTCAGGGAGGTTCAGAAGCTCAGATTTCATGGTGTGGTAGTAAAATGGATTCAACATTGGCGAGATAGAAGAATCCAGAGAATAGTTGTGGATGATTGTTTCTCAGACTGGATGCCCGTGACTAGTGGTGTGTCTCAGGAACTGGTGCTGGGACCATTGTTGTTTGTCATCTATTTCAACGATTGGTATGATGAAGTGGTAAATTGAATCAGCAAGTTTGCAGATGACATTTAGATTAGAGGCATTGTAAATAGCGAGGAAGTTTTATAAAGTTTGCAGATGGATCTGGATCAGCTGGGAAAATGTGCTGAAAAATTGCATATGGAATTTAAAGCAGATAAAAGTGAGAGGTGTTGCATTTTGGAAGGACAAACCAAGAAAGGACAGACAAATAAATGGTAGGGCACTGAGGAATGCATAGAACAGAGAGATCTGGGAATACAGGTACATAATTTCCTCAAAGTCGTGTCACAGATGGATAGGGTTGTAAAGAGAGCTTTTGGCATATTGGCCTTCATAAATCAAAGGAATGAGTGCAGGAGTTGGGATGTTATGGTAAAGTTGTATAAGACATTGATGAGGCCAGATTTGGTGTATTGTGTGCAGCTTTGGTCACCTAACTACAGAAAAGATATTAATAAGATTGAAAGAGAGCAGAGAACATTTACAGGGATGTTGCCTGGACTTCAGGAACTGAATTGCAGGGAAAGGTTAAACAAATTAGGACTATTCCCTCAAGTGTAGAAGAATGAAAGGAAATTTGATAGAGGTGTTTAAAATTATGAGGGGTATAGACATGGATGGGAGAGGTATGGAGGGCTATGGGACAAGGCAGAAAAATGGATTTGCATAGACTAGAAGGGCGAAAGGGCTTGTTTCTGTGCTGTAATGTTCCATGGTTCTATGGTTTAGGATCGACCTGATCTGATAACATCTGCATAATTGTTTCCTGGACTGAATTCTAAGTGTTTCATTTTCAAGTCAATTCAGATCAAATTAAAAATACCATCAGTCATATCCCATCACAAAGCATTTTGAGTGAGATGAGCATCATGTGCAGACAGCTTAGAATGATTTGCTGCAGATTCTTTATTCACAGTGATTTCAACACCTCCTGGCTGAAACAAACACCTGCACCTTTCTTTGTACTAATCACCCTCACCCTCCCCTCCAATCCCAGTACCTGTAGAACTAATTACCCAACCTATCCTTTGCACTCATCAGTCCCCTGGTCTCCTTCCTCTGCACCCATGACTGCATACTTGAATGCTGCTCCAACTCCATTATTGCATTTGCTGAAGAAACCACAGTAAAAGGCTGGTTTTCAAGTATCAAGGATATGAAATACCAGAAGGAAATTGAAAGTCTCAAAGACATGCCTGCAAGTTTATTGGCTTGTACAACTGAGCAGCAGAAGCCAAATGGCCTGCTTCTACATCATAACAAAGTTAAAAACTATGGCTTATTTTAGAAGATATTTTTGGATCCCTGGATAGTGGGAAAAGACAAAAGTCTACTTATTACATCTCCTCCAGTTGTTTGGGAAGGTGAAAATGGAAATTGTTACTGGCGACAATGGGCAGAGTAAACCAGGAGTTGTCCTGAAAGGGTTGATGAGCCTGGAGGTGGAATCATGTAATGAAAAGTTGTCTCTGTCATCAAATATGGATACTGGGAGGATGGAAGTTAAACACAGGATCAACAAGGATGACAGTGGATCACTGGGAAAGGGTCAAGTGCCTTTGAGAGACCTGTCAACAATATTGAAAGATGAGCTATGGGGGTTAAGAAAAAATGGCAGATATTTCTGAAGCATTGGTGTAGAAAATGTTGTCATCTGAGCACATATAATTTTGGAGCTGGTGAAAACTGATGGAGTCTTAACTGGTGGAGTTCGTGAAATGGTGGGAATATGCTGGAGGCCCAACAGGAAGCAAGATAAGAAAATATGTAATCAAGGAAATCTGTGGACATCCAGTGGGTCTGGGGCACCAACCTATTCTTGGAAGTGGAGACAGAGAGTTAAAGAAAAGTCAAAGGGTGTTGAAGATATGGACCACATGAAAGTGTGAGCAGGCGAGTAGAGTGAAAAATAGCTGCAAAGGTGATGAAATGTTCAAGTTCTGTACAAAAGCAGGAAGCAGCATCAATAGCCTGGGTAGGACTGAATGTGACAATTTCTTGTTGGTTTGGAAGGCAGACTCATTTACAGTGTTGCCTTCCATCATGACAGACTGTGCCACGATTACAGAACTACTGTAGCGTGTTGTGCGCCAACGCAGCAAAAGAACCGAGACAGCTGGCTATGAGCTCGTTTAGCACAACTGATTTACTTTGAAGTTAGCGCTGCAGCCTTTAAGGTCATTCCTGGCCCGATCCTTGCATCCCGGAACTTACGTTCTGCTGACATAAGCGCATATATGCACTTCCAGTCTGCACTGGAAGAGAAGGACCCACACCGCCATCTTTTCTGTGGCTTCCCCGCTGACCGCGCGTGTCAAGCGGGGCTGGTTCACCGCTGCAATTATGTGCGCCCCCACACTATTGTGGTGTATCTTAACAAAGAATAATTGAAAAGAAGGAAGAGCAATAATTGATCTGTTCATAGTAGGTAAAGTATATGCTTCCAATCTTAGATGAAGTAGGGTGAGATGAGATTGTTATGGAAAATAATATAACCCCATAAAATAGATGGTTTCTGTGCTGAACATCTATGTATTCTATGCCAGCCATTCTGCTTATTGTTAGGTTAAAGCATTCTTACCTCCTTCAGTGCCTGAAATAGTCTCAGCACAGCTGCTGGTAATTCCATTCAGGGAATGCAATGGAAGAGCTTTGCGAACTGCAAATCTTCCACGAAAATTTTGAAAAGCCTTTTAATCCTAGGAATGAAATGAAACTATAAAATCTGCGTGGCTATGCAGCATTTTTTAAATTAAAAGCCCTTTAAGAATTCTAGAGCGATTATACAGCTTCATTGCTTGTTGCAAGCTTCATTTTATTACACATCAGTAACGGGATTAAGAAGCCGAATGGCACGCCATCATTCAATACTTTTGTCAAAAGTGCTTTTTTTTAAGTGGATGACATAACTCTCAATATAGAAACGTTTGCTCCCCAGTTAAAAGAAAACAGAATGTTACAAATAAAATGACTACATGCCACATTGTCTCTTACTGTCTCATGTGTCACCATAATCATTATTTTTCAGTACAGGTGCACAAACTGCTATAAATCATATTTCCATAAACACACTTGTGGTGAATCTCTGCTGAGCTGTCAGTCTTCCTCTTGCCTAGCCTTGCTTAACTGACATTGGCCATGTATTATCGCTATCATTAAAGACACTCCCCTTGGGTATAACTGTGTGTACACCCATTGTCTTTCATTATTGTACCATTAGTTTCTGCTAATAAAAGCCATGATTATTGTTTGACTACATCGTCTTTGTCTACTTCATTAACTGGCACTTCAACACTACTTAAAAATAAATTAGTGCAAAAGGAGAGAAAAAAAAGTGAGATGGTATCTGTGGTTCATTGTCCATTCAAAAATCTGATGGTGGATGGGACAAAGCTGTTTTTGTAACATTGGGAGTTTGTCTTCAGGCTCCTGCACCTCCTTTCTGATGGTAATAGTGAGAAAAGGGGATGGCCTGGGTGGTGAGCAGCCTTGATGATAGGGTTAGGATTAGGGTGGTGAGGATGCTTTCTCGACAAATTGCCTCTTCTTAATGTCCTTCATGGAGTGAAGACTAATGCCCATGATATCGCTGGCTGATTTCACAACCCTCTATAGCCTTTTCCTGTCCTGTGCATTGGGACCTCCATACCAGACATTGATGCATCCAGTCAAAATGCCCTCTAAGGTGCACCTGTAGAAATTTGTAAGTCTTTGGTGACATCCCAAATCTCCTCAAACTCCAAATGAAATAGAGCTGCTGGTGAGTCTTCTCCATGATTGTAGCAACATAATGGTCCCAGGAGAGATCTTCAGAAATATTGTCACCTAGGAATTTGAAGTTCTTTACCCTCTCCGCTACTGAGTCCTTGATAAGGACTAGTTTGTGATTTCCACCTTTCTCCTGGAGTCCACAATCAGTTCCTTAGTTTTGCTAATGTTGAGTGCAAGATTTTTGTTGTGACACCACTCATGGAGCTGACATATTTCCCTCCAATACACTTCCTCACTGCTGTCTGTGATTCTGCAGACAACTGTAGTGTCATCAGCAAATTTATAGATGGCATTTGAATCATGCCTAGTCATGGTTGTAGAGAGAGTAGAGCAATGGGCTAAGCACCCATCCTTGTGGTGTCCCTATGCTGATTGTCAGTGAGTAGGAGATGTTTTTACTGATCCACACTGACTGGTTTTTCAATGAGAAGTCAAGGATCTAATTGAAAATGGTTTTCATTGGCTTGTGTTTCTAAGAATTAAGGATCTGATAATATTGGACACAAACTCACAGATGGTCAGACTGCCTGGAAGATCATATCCTTTACTTTTACTTTGAGTCTAACCACTGATTGGAAAAAAAACCAATTAGATTACGTCTGTTGTAATGAATTCATACTTTGGTTGATCACTTCTAAAGAGACGATTATTTTCTAATCAGATATTTGTTTTCATGTAAAATGATGTGTGTTTTCCCTTGACAGACACATAAGAAATACTCTTCCACAGAACAATCATAGCCATATTTCCTTCAGCAAAATTATAAAATCTTTCAAAAGAATCAACAGGTCAAGCAGCATTTGTGATGGCAAAGAAGTGGTCAATGTTTTGGGTCAAGAAACTCCTTCAAGACTGAGTGTGTAGTGAGAGAAGATAGCCAGTATATGGAAGTGAGAGATAAGGGTGATACAGAGTCTGGTAGGTGACAATCAGATTGGAGTGAGGGGGAGGGAGGGGCAGGGGGAGAAATTATGGAGCCAGGTAAAGAAGAAGAAGAAGGGAGAGTTTTGAAACAGAGGCTTGTAGGTGATAGGTAGAACCCGATAATGGGAGGGATGATGGGCGGAGGGAGCCAGATGGGGAAGGGAATAGGAAAGATGAAGGGAAAAAATTTGGATTGACAGGTATGTGGGTGATTGGCAGAAGGAACCAGGTGGGGGAGGGTGATTTCTGGGTAACAAGGGGCAGAGAGATGGAACAGGGGAATAAAGGAAAAGGATTAGATGGATTCATGAGAGTGGGTAAGGAGCACAGATGAATGGGTTTCTTGAAATTGGAAATTCATTATACATACCGATGAGTTTCTTCCAGCGTGCATTTGGCCTCACCAAGGCAGTGGAGAAGGCTTGGGAATGGGAATGGGAGTTGTAATGACATATAACCAGATGTTCAAGCTGGCTATTGCAATTTGCATGTTAATTACCTTATCTATGCTTGGTCTTACAGATGTAGAGGAGGCACATCTCAAGCACTGACTGCCATATTCCAGGATGGAGGAGGTGCACCTGGAAAGGCTGGAGGAAATGTCAGGGAAAGTGCCAGTGGATGAGGATGGATAGGTGCGAAGGTATGGCTGTTCCAGGGATGGACAAAGGGCTGGTCACTGTGGAAAGCAGAAACAGAAGAAAGAGTGAAGACATGGCTGGTAATGGGATCCCACCGGAACTGGCAGAGGATGTTCTGGATGTTACCCCTGATGGAATGCAAGGTGAGGACCAGAGGAACAATATCCCTCTTCTGAGAGGTTGATGGCAGCCAGAAAGGGAAATGGAAGTAATGCATGTGAGGAGTCCATCAACTCTTGAAGATGGGAAGCCACATTTACAGAAGGAAGAGGTGTTTCTATAAGTCCTAGAGTGGAAATTCTTATCTTGAGAACAGATGAGGCAGAGACAGAGACATTGAGAGGAGGAGATGGCATTGGTACAAGGTGGGAGGAGAGTATTTGTTGTAGCTCTGAGAGGTTGTAGGTTTAGGATTGACACTGATGGATAGTTGAACTCTTGAGGTAAAGACAATATATCTAGAAAAGGAAGAGCAGTATCGGAAATAGGACAGGTGTATTTGAGGAAAGGCAGAAGTTGGTGGTAAAGCTGAATTATGGAATTCTGCACATGTACAGGACCAGTGTCATCACTGATGCGATGTAGAAAGATTTGGGGAGGGGAAAGACTACTTGGAAACAAGGACTGTTCCAAGCAGTCCACAGAAGCACACATGTAGAGCTGAGGCTCATATCAATATCCATGGTTGTACCTTGATTTGTAACAAATAGGAAGAATTGAAAATAGTTTTTGAGGGTAAGAACTAATTCTGCCAGGTACATTAATGTGTTGGGGGAGGGGGTGCGGGGGGAAGGGGAACGGATTGTGTTTTTCTTCCAGAAAGAAATGGAGGGCCCTAAGACCTGTCTAATGGGGGAATAGAGATATCTGGATGGAGGTGTGCCTCCATGATCATATTTTCTTATTATTCAAGCTGCCAGTCTGTGCAACCTCCTACTTGATGACAGGAGTGAAAAATAATAACTTTCCACTTTCCTATTGTGCACTCTGATATAGCTAAGTATTGATTGTTTTTTTTTCATTTACTAATTGCTGACTTGAAGTCTGTTCAGTTCTCTGTGCAAGAGTGTGAGCTTTCTTACAGCCATCTCGAGGTTGATATCAGGTGCAAAAAGGGGGCATGGTCGTCAATGCCACACCTTTACAGCCCCAGCGATCAACACCAGGGTTCGAATCCCGAGATGTCTATAAGGAGTTTCCTCCTACCCTTCAAAATATACCGGGGGTGTAGGTTAATTGGGCGTAAATTTGGTGGCATGGACTTGTGGGCTAAAATGGCCTGTTACCATACTATATTTGTCTCAATCTAAATCTAAATCTAAAAGATGCTAATTTATCAGCTTCTGAAAGCCACTAGCTTTCTCGTTTCCTTTTTACTTTTATATAAGTGCCAGATAAAATGAAACGCTGCAGCCCATGTCACTCCGAGTTCTGTGGCACCACAATCTTGGAAATCAGAAGACAAGAACAGGATTAGGAAATGAGTATCAGTGAGATAATGCAAGAATATGCACTCCTGCCTTAACAGCACTTACCAATGTTTTCCCTGATGTAAATATCTACATTGGAGATGCTGGTTGATGTTGAAAGTGTGTGGAATTTGATGTGATGAATAGCTAATGTAATACTTTGGGCCCCCAAATGGCTTCTTCTCATCAGACAGACGAGATTGATATTTGAATCAAGCCTCTGGAAACATCAGTTGTATGTCAACTAACTGTTTTACTGCTGTTCCAGTGGGTCACACTAGGGACACCTAACATCCTTCTATTTTATTTCACGATAAGTTAACTTGGAATAATATGTACAAGTCAAATGCACAGAGAATTGTAATTACAGACTCTTCCCAACATCACATGTGAGATGAATTGAAAACATGGTGAGGGATCAGTGTATCTGCCTTCATTGCATCTGTGCAGTGAAAAGCAACTGTCTGACCCAGCACTGAGACCATGGTTGCTTAGCAACAGCAGTCATGCAAATGTTTTCCTACTGAACCTAAAAAACAATTAAAGGGTTTGATTACAGAACTTTAGATGGCCCATTATTTTGAAAATCTGAAATTTAAAGGGACAGACACTGATCAAATGAGAGCTGAATTGACATCAATATGGAATATAGATGCAAATAATAATGCATTGTTCTATCATTCCTCAACCAAATCATTTGTCTCAACCAAAATATGTGCAACATATTTAAACTAAAGTTTTCTTTTCATCAAAAAAAAATTGCCTGACTTATTCTGCTCACAGTATGAAGAACTGTGGAATTTTATGGAGTTACATGGTGCATTAGACAAGCTCATCCTTCATAATGTGAAAATCTTTCTCATTTTGAATTCTACCCTGAGTAATTGTGAAGTAAAACACACATAGTGCTAAATTTAAAAAAAAAATCAGTAGTAGAGTTCAAGGCAGCTTCTGGATTTAATGCAAAACAACAAAGAACCAGGAACCAGGAGTGATGAGAAAATATTCAATTTCTGACAGTGGCATGGTCTTTGTAATGTCAGCTCATCAGTGCCTCTCCCATGGTGAGCTGAACTTGATGTCCACCATCTTGTATTGCAAGAGGCTACCTGCAGATGAAAGTGATACTTCTGAAGAGGAGAAAAATCCCTGGCCAGATTTTTCAGATTCACAGACTGTTTGAATGTTTCAGACGAATATTTTGTTGGCATTTTTATCAAAGAGCATTCAGCCATGTTCCTGAACTGAACTATCTACAGTAGCTTTAGAAAACATGAGTGACGTAGGGAGGAGGGGGTGGGTAAGTGAATCAAATATATGCCTACTCCCCTTAATTCAAAGCCATTTAGAATCCTCCAACTAAGCCCTGGATTACCGATGATACTATCTACTTCACTTAGCTCTGCATTGCAAGAAAAAGGCACTCTCATTAAAGTGTAGTTTAAAGCCAAATAAGTCAAGCTTGCATAAATCTTTAATAGGGGCTACCTACTCAAAATTAGGTGCATTTTCATGCTCAGCCCAAGGGAAGCGCTATGTAACTTAGCAAAGAATAGTGGTGTACTCCATGTTGGGCGACATACGATATCTTGAACTAATCCTCAGGATTTTTGCTTTGTCTCCCATAAACAAAAGGCCACCCAAACATAATGCATCCAGGCTTTGGGAAACTCCTTGTATCGGCAGGTGGCAAACAGTAGATGAACATTCAACTCTTAGTCAACCTACAGCTGGAGGCTAATTTACCTCTACAATTATAGGGAGTAAAACAAAGGGAATCATCCTTAAGGAGATACTCTGTTCTTGTAACGGCTGTACTTCTGTGCTAGTTTATAACCAATTTCAGGTAAAGACACACCATATATTTTCATAAAGTTGCATGATTCATTGGACGTTGCACAATCTGTTAATAAATGATGACGGAATAAGGTAGCAAAAGTAGTAATGACATTTAAAGTAATTAGCTATTTCTTTAACCATTTGGCCAATTCTAGTTAATGAACTCAAAGATTTAGAAAGATGACTACCAAAATAATCAAAAAGCAACTGAAAACTTTGTAGATAAAAGATGCAAGTGTTCATATTTTATATTCTCCTGTGCATTATGCTAATGGGGAAATTTGTACAATTAAAAATGAATATTAACTGCTATTATTCCATTTAATCTCCTTTCCTTTTCCAGAGGAAATTTTATGTTTGGGGGCAGTTGAATCACTTTATGTTATTTGAAAAAAATAATTTGCGCAAAGATGAATTGTATCATGATTTCCTCCTACTCTTGAATTATGCCAAATTACTCACTGTTTTATATTTAGCTGAGAGGGTGATACTGGTCCTATGTTTTAGTAACTCCAATTATTAAACAAAGTGTGCAAAGTTTGAATTTAATATGCAATAATACAGCAGAAAATGAAATACCATACATGCTCATAATGTTGCCATATTAGGACACATTTTAGATTTTAAATGAAAACAAATAAGAAGGATGTTCAGGAACATTAAAAATCGCCCAGTCTAAGCTATAAAAAGTAATAAATTATAGGGTGCTTCCATGTATGTATAGAAGGAGGAAACTAATTATTGCATTGTGTTTAATTCTTGCACAACAAATGATAATATAATTGTCTCACAGGTTATTCAGTCAATTTGATGGTTCCAGTTGAAGAAATAAAAACAAATCTCATTTCCTAGTTTAAAAGGGTCATCTAGATGACTTCCCCTGCAAGAGCAGAGATGATGCTTGGCATGAATCAATCAAGCAAGCTCATCTTTACAGTTAGAGCATCTAATGCCTAAACATGAGCGTGCAGGTGGAAATTAGCACCAGATTATGGGCATACATGATCTTCCCGTGGAAGACAATAATATTGGCATTAAGCTCCTCAAGAGGGAAGATGCTGCTCATTTTTAATATATCTTAAATTATGTCAGAAAAACACTGGAACATCACCCAAAAGCCACAGTCAGTGTATATTGCTATCTCATAAAGCTCGAGATCTCTACAACAATATTGACACAGGAGCAGGCAAGCAAATGTCAGCCAATATAACATATGAAATACTTAACGTAACCAATTTTCACCTGTCAATCAGACTAGAATAATGACTGATGCAGCGAATCAATACTCCACAATTGAATTCCAGCTTACAAACTTGTTTCACTCTGCACTATAGAAGTCTGTCAAATGTCTCACCCCAAGAACTGCAGTATGATGCCAAAGATTTATTTCAGTCAAACAAGCCCATTAGTAAAGCAAAACTCTTGACAAAATTATTCTTTCTTTTTCACTCATAAATCTCTCCACCAAACCCTGTAAGATAAATATCAGATCCAGCCAAAAAAGCCATACTGTTTCAGAAATAACGATCTACGGAATGCTAAAAGCAGATTTAGTTTCCAGTTATGACTGGACCTATGTGTCATTTTTGAAAGACATTCCCCACCACATCAAGGAAAGTGAGGGCCAAGCTTGTATTGTTCACTCTCACTGAGTTTGAAATGAGGACTGCTTTCCAAGAGCTACGATCAAGGCAGAAGATCCACTGGTTGGGCATCTAATTTCATTCTCTCAAAGTGAGTCAAGGTGGTAAAAGATTACAGGTCACAAGATCTTCGTTATTTCCCACCTGTGGCTTCCACCAACATTTTATTAAGGATTTTTTTCCATCTTCTCTTTGAATGACCTCTATGAGTGAGCATTCTACACCCCAGGGACAGTACAGACTTCTGCCTGATAAATGCTTGTCAGAATAGAGGAGGGTAGTTCTTTAAAAAGACAGCCTCATTATTATTAGATCTGAAGAACTTTAGCAAATTTTTTTGTATATTCTTCCAGTTATGTTTGTGGCATATGAGAAAAAATTCATTCTGTTTAATTTAACTAGAGTATTTTTATAAACAATAATTTTAGATACAACTTGTATCAATAAAATATATATTTAAATTTAGTTGTGGATATTGAAGGGGTAGTTAACATACAAAAATTTCAGTTATTTATCAAGGATCAGATATCAACATGGTATCAATAATGATTCCTGTGCACTTTTCAGAGCCCCCTTCATTTCCAAATACATTAACCAATTTAAAACTAGTTACACTGAGGGAAGGTCAAATTACTCAACTTTGTATCATTCCACTTCCTTGCCTATCTATTTATCTGTTATCAATATTAATATGGTAAATTCTATTTTACCATTGTCTTTCCATTATGATTTCAGATACTATCTGTGTAATCACAAAGTAAACAGATTAAGATGATACCAGAAAGCACAGAAGCAATCAATATGTCACTGAGGAATGCAGCAATCTTTTAGCAGGTGTGCGATACATTAAAGGCTGAATAGTATTCTATACCTAATTTTCTTTACAAGGCCAAATGATTCAGTTAACCAGTGTATAATCAATATTAGGCTTCAATGCAAATAAGTAAGGAAGCAGATAAAGTATATTCTATCAGTTTGGTATTATGCATTTACTTGAAAGCACATAAACTGGCTTTGTTTTGAATGGCCAATGGATTAATAAAACTCAATTGTGTATATTCTTGATCAAAGGGATGGTGGAACTCTTGGTCGAACAGTATCAGTGGGAGAAGGAAATAGTCAATATTGCATGTCAATGCTGCTCAGGAAAGGAGAGGAAGTCGTTTAATGAGGAGAGGATGGAAGAGGTGGCTCACGGGCTATTAGAGGATTAGTGAAACAGGGATGGGTGAAGGATGAGGGACAGATGTAAATGGGGAGGATGAGGTGGTAGGGTTGGGAGATGAAAGGCAGGTGATAGAGAGAGAGAGGGGGAGAGAGAGAGAGGGGGAGGGGAGGGGAGGGGAAGGAATGGGAGAAATGACAAACTAGTGCTGAGTTTGATAAGTAAAATACTGTAGGTAGTAATGGGATCCATCAGGAAGAGCTGAGGAAATGATGAGACCAGAAGCCGAGGGGATTCAGTAGATGAAATGTTTGGATAGAGATGGATAGAGCAAGTAAGAAGTCAAACGCAAATGGCTGCAGACACCATGATTGAAATAAAAAGACAATTCTGGAGAAACTCTGCAGATCAAATAATGTACTTTATGAAACAAAGATGAAGATATATAACCAATGTTTCAGGCTTGAGCCCTTCATCAAGTTATGAACCAGGGTTGGCACTGAGGGAAGCATCTCCAGCCATATGCTCGTGGCTATCGCTCGCCATCAGAACCTCCATCACCCCTCCCACATCACAAGCATGCATTAAGCATCACTAGCGCCTAGCTTGACGCATGCTAACAACTCTCTACCCGTCCCAGGCCATGTCACTAGCTTGCGTCAAGTGTCACTCGTGGCCAATGATGCTTGGCACCACAAAAACAGCACTTTTGGCAGCTACATCGAAGAGGGCCAGATGATGGTAACAGCACATCCCCTCTCCCCCCCACTGAGCGAGTTTACGGAAATTTGAGCCATGCCTCCCTCTAACATTTAATCTGTCGCCAATGTTGGTATGGACAAAATGTGGACAGGTGCCCAAACAAAATGGTGTGGGGGAGAGACAGGGAGAGGAGTAGAGTCCCATATGTAGGAGGTAACAGGTGGATAAGAAAGGGAGGAAAAACACCAGCAAACAAGGGGATGGGATGGCTCTATGAATGGAGAGTGAAAGGAATGGAGAGCTGTAGAAAAGAAGGCAGAGGGATGGAGAAGAGAAAGGAAGAATGTGGAGCAGGCTAGCATAAACCAGAGAAGTCGACGTTAATCTGGTTGGAAAGTGCCAAGATGGAACTCCTCTAAATTATGGGTGGTCTTGGTTTGAGGCCATAGACAGACAAGTCAGTGAGGGAGTGGGGGGCAGAATTGAAATGGTTGTCCACCTGGAAATACCTGTCAACAATGTGGACAGAGTGAAGGTGCTCATTGAAGTGATTTTCCCATCTCTTTGATGCAACAGATGACTCCCACGGATACACAAGTGAAGTGTTGGATGGAGCTTGCAAATGAGTTGGGGGGTAGTATGATTTTGTAGAGGAAAAGGGGACAAATAATGAAAATGGGGGAAGGGGGGATGAATCAGAGGTGGGTCTGAGAATATGCGTCTTAAAGTAGTGAAACAATTAGTAAAAAAGCAAAGCACATTCCATTTCACATGTTGATGATTCAGCAAGGCTAAAGCTGATTGCGAAGATTTTGGAAATAATGAAGATGGTGTGTTCATTGCAGATACAGGTGAGGCAAATGGCCTTTATGTTTGTTTATAAATCTGACAGTAACAGTATGGTTTAGACCTGACTTCAAAATGGTGAGAAATTAAATGAAAAGCTGCTGAAGAATCTTAACCCATGGGTTATTTTTTTTTTTGGCTGTAAAACAACTGATAATGAGTTTAAAGATAAATTCAATATGATGTAAAGGTGGCACCTTCATGTTATATTATGGTATAAGGCTTGCATGATGCCACATCTGGGCTTTCCACATTCATGGGATCTATCCAAGGGCTGTATTAATATTGGGAATGGTCACAATCTTGCTGGTCTGTGCTTGAGAGCTGCTTTGAGACACCCAGTTGGCTTGAAATTCTGGCTAACGTAAAATAGCACACAATATGACATGTTGAATATCTTCAACCACCCCTGCATCTGTTACTAGCCCAATGTCTACAGCAACTTGTTATTCACACATCAATTTAGACCTCTATTATTCAGTTATGCAAATCAGGACAAGATTAATGGTGAGCAGTTCTGCCAATGGTAAAATATCTTTTAATCAGGAATAAATACATTTGGATTTTACAATCTTCCTCATAATTCAGAACTTTTGCCAGAGGTACCCCTGAGAATTATTGACATATCAGCCATTTATTATCAATTGTTGGCTCCATCTGTGATAAGGCATTAGAGATTTTATAAAAAAAACAGCTGCTGTCCACCGTGATACTAAAACAAAAGCGTTTCCATGCAAAAGCCAAAGGAAACAAAATAAATTATTCTCTCTAAGATTTCTCAGCAGGATTATTCACCCTTTGGCTGAGGCAGAAGGTCCAGACTGGGTTCATGGTCATTCTGTGCCAATTTAAGTGAAATCTCTCAGTTTGTGGAGGGAAACGGCAAATTACCCCAGGGTTTCTCAGAAGAGCATCTGAGCTCCTGTGTGAGAGGATGCAAAATCAACCATGGACCATGCTCCATTGGCCAAAAACCAATACAATTCCTAAAGGTGAAACAGTCTCTTTAATGTCAAAGCACATGCATGAATAACAGCCACTGTGGTGAGATCAAGGTGGGTGGTTCTAAAATAGAGGAAAGAAAGGTAATAAATTCTTCAAAGCTATAAAACAATCTTACACAAATGTGACACCCTTGAAATCATTTGATTTTACTAAAATGATCATATCTCATAAGGTTTATTGGTCACTTCAGATATTATCTACAATAGATTGCTATTTCCTCTCATTAACATTGTATTTCAACATTATCTGTTTTTGATTTTTGTGAAAATGAATAGATGTGAGGAATAAATAAAACTGTGGACAATTTAGATATTTTAATCAATCTTTCATGTCTAAATGTTTTTAAATTTTGGGTTGCTTTGTTCCTTTTCATATTTAACAAATACATTTTTAGTTGACTTAATTGTTACTTGTGTTTTTTTTATTGTTTAGAATTGCAGAAATATTCATGGTGTCTGACAGGTTTGATAGGCAATTCAACCAGCATCTATGGCTACGCTGATTGTTGAAGTTCCTTTCAGATTTTAGTTTTTGATAGTTCGGCTTTTCTAAACCTCACTCCCTTCTCGTTACATTGAATAACACCTGTCTGATAAAATTAAGAATTAATAGGAAAGAAAACATCAGATACCTTTACCTATAGAGACATGGGAGAAAATTCTCCAATTAATTAACACTTCTTCAATGTGTGTTCCACACTCTTTGATACAGCTTAAGGTAGTCCATAAGGTTTAAGGATAAGTTAACTCATTTTTACTCCCATATAATCCCTATCTGTGACAGATGTCATTCTGAGGTGGCTTCCCTGATGCTTATGTTTGGTCATGCCCTTCCTTGAACAAATATTGGAAAGATATTTTTGATATTATTTGAGCAGTTTTGCTCATTGACTGACCACCTCAACCTTTCGTTGCACTTTTTGGACGACCATTTTTGGACTCTGGCCACTTACTTATCTGTTTCATTTTGTTGTACGATTGCATTTGCTACTTTAATAGCCAGAAGATCTACTTTACTTAAATGGAAAGACCCTAAACCACCTAATATGCTTCAATGGTTTTCCCAAACTACAGTATACCTAAACTTAGAAAAAAATCAGAAGTGATTCTTCAGTTAAATTTGAAGAAACATGGAGACCATTTATTCAACATTTTCGTATGATGCAAGTCGATCCTTTTTGAATCCTCTTAAATTTTATTTGTGTTGAGGGCAAAATAATTGTTTAACTGTTAAAGTATGGTAGCCCAACTTTTGTTTTCTCTTTTTGTTTTGTGTTTTTAGTTAGGGGGATATTTTTGTAATAAAATTTGATTCTTTTCATGCTTAGCTTTTAATAGGTTGGGAGGTTCAGTTTACATATGTTGCTCGGTGTCTGTGTTTGTATACATTAACAGTTATTAATGCAATCCTGATCTCTTCGTATCATTCTTATGTTTATTAACCTGAAACTTAATAAAAAAGATTGGAAAGAAGAATAACATCAAAGCCGTCACCATGAGGGATCAAGCTAGGTCTCCAAGTAACTTCTCAATGCTGAATTCAGTGAGTCCGAACTTTCTTTGGTGGCCAGAGATGAGTGCAGACTGGTCAATTTCGGATTGCAGGTTGTTGGCCAATGTGTTCATTTTATGGTAGAGAATACTGGACAAACCCAGAGCATTGCAGTTATAATCTCCTTCCAGTGGTGGTGCTGTTGCATTTTCACTGGTTTGACATTGCACTCACACCATGACAAAGTTAAAGAAGCAGTGAGTATTACTAAAGCAGACACTGGAATTTATAATGATTAAGTAGGACAGGAAATGTGAGCAGATGTGAGTTTTTTAATAAGTTAGCAGATGTTGGGTTGAAAGTTGCTGAAAAAAAAATAAGGCAGTGTGAATGAAGTTCCACATTATATATGTGCAAATTGGCCATTAAATTCAAGGGATCAGTAGATGGACCTTGAGTTCTGGAACTTGCTGTTTGAGTTATGCTGTTCTATTATTATGCTTTGTACAAACATTATCTCATATTTATGAATTGGTTGGTAATAAATGGCCTTTGAAATCACCACTGAATGTGGTTCAGCATTTGATGATGTGTGTAAACTTTAGCAATGTTGCCATTGTTATTGACTGCCAATCCATGCTATTGGCCCAAAAAAGTGAATGTTAAATTGTAAAGTTTCATTCCTTTGAAGGGGTGATATTTTAAAAAATGACATTATTGTAAAATTCTTACCTCTGCTCTCATATTTGATCTGTAATTTTCTGATTCATATTTTTCATTCTCTTTGCTTCTTCTCTTCTCTACCTGATACTAATATAATTCGCCTCTCTTCTCGGTCCTTCTTTTGCTTCGTAATTGTAGGTAGGAGTCATTATGAACTCAACATTCATTGAGGTTGTCGATGTTTGGTTTTCCTTACCCCACTATTATCATCAATTGCCAGTAAAATATATAGTTTGCACTGAAGAGTGAAGGAAATATTAAATTACATTTGTTGTGAAAAGACAAGCAAAGTTCAGACTGTTGTGCAAAGATGCATTTGGTGATAAATATTATGGGCTCATCACTTGTATGTTTCCTGGATAGGCTTCTAAATGACAGATCTATTGTTTGCCATACAAATATCATTGTATTTAGGATTGGACCTCATTTTAACCTTCATCATTATGACATCACCTTAGTTCTCAAATGTCAGGTGACTCCTTTGATAAATGCAGTTTAGACTGGATGCAGCTTGGGCATTCAGTTTTCCATGATCCCAAGGTAATTAAAATGTTCAAGGTAGAGAGGAAATAATTATTGTGCAAATTAAAATTGCTTCAGTGTGCTTTAACAGGGAGTATGATTATTTCATACAGCAGAAAGAACAATTGAATAAATAAAGATAATAAATTGTGGCAATAGAATGGAATAAAATTTTACCCACATATTTTAAGAATGGAATAAAGATATGGCATATAATACCCACTGTACTTTCACTATTTTTCCTCATATGTGGCTTAGGTTTTGAAATAATATCGAATATCCGGTTGGTTTGAAAGAAGATTTGGCTTCTTCAATCATTACATCAACTTAAAAGTGCAGTTATGCTCCAGTTTGTATTTTAAGCAAGTTAACTTCGGTTCCTGGTGAAACTAGAGAAGGAAAAGGTATGCACAAGACAATAAAGGACCTGGAAACTCAAGGAATGGCCATTTGTTCAATGTAGTTCAATGCAGTTGGTAGTGCCCCATATGAGTGAGCAGGTTCAATGACATTGTAATTATTTCCACAAACACTACAATGCAAATGCGAGGAGTATGAGCAGAAATATGGGTGGGACATTGGTGTAGCAGTTAGCGCAATGCTGTGACCCAGGTTTGAATCCAACACTATCTGTATGGAGTTTTTACATTCTCCCAGTGTCTGCATAGGTTTCCCCCACCTTTCAAAACATAACTGTAGGTTAATTGGGGTATATTGTCAGCATGGGCTCATGGGCTGGAAGGGCCTGTAACCATGCTGTATGTAGGAGTCAGGGTCCTTGCAGGCCTTATCTTTCTACTTCAGCATATTCCTGTGCAATCCCAATATCCCTTAATTACTTTGGAATTGAAAGGTATATTGAACATCCTCTCTACTTGTTACACCTTATGTTCCCTTCATTAACTAATTAGAAAGAAACCATAGCTGCCTGGAGACGCGGATATATGCCCGTTCAGCTTCGTCCTGGGATGGAGGATGGCGTGGTGTGGTGGATGCTCCTGCTGGTGCCAGGTCTCTGGTTGAGACGGTGTCCTCCCTGCCACTGCCGAACCTAACGTAGGCATAGTTGTGGTTTGCATGTAGGAGCAAGACCTGCTCGGCTAGGGCTTCGGCCTTGTGTGTCCGTACGAGCTTACGCAGGAGCACCGGTCCCGGGGACGTGAGCCATGCTGGGAGGGACATTCCAGTCACTGATTTCCTGGGGAATGAGAACAGATGTCCGTGAGGGGTCTCGTTGGTAGCCGTGCACAGCAGCGACTGAATGGCATGGAGCGCCTCAGGCAGGGTGTCCTGCCAGTACTCCATGGCCCACCCTTTTGACCTGAGAGCCAGGAGGACTGCCTTCCAGACCACTCAGTTTTCACGTTTCACTTGCCCATTGCCTCTCGGGTTATAGCTCGTCATGTGACTGGTCGAGATTCCCCTCGCCGTCAGGTACTGGCACAGCTCGTCACTTATGAAACTAGACCCCCGTTCGCTGTGGATGAAGGCGGGGTAGCCAAACATGGTGAAGATCTGCCCCAGGTCCATGATGACGGTAGCTGTGGAGGTGTCCGGGCAAGGGATTGCGAAAGGGAAGTGTGAGTACTGGTCCACTACCGTGAGGAAGTAAACATTTTGGTTTGTGGAAGGCAGGGGCCCTTTGAAGATCATGTCGAGATGCACGAAAGGCCAAGTAGCTTTTACAACATAGGCCTGGGGCGGGCTGAAGAAATGGGGTTTATAGTCCGAGCAGACCTGACAGGCCTCGGTCATGTCCCTGACATCCCTGATGGTGTACGGCAGGTTCTGGGACTTAATGAAGTGGTACAACCTGGTGACACCCAGATGGCAGAGGAACTAATGCAATGCCTGCAGCCTGTCATTGTGCATTGACGCGCAGGTGCGAGAGAAGGCATCGGGGGAGTTGTTAAACTTCCCGGGGCAGTATCAGATGTCATAGCTTTAGATTGCCAGTTCAACTCTCCAGTGCAGGATCTCCTTGACCAGCAGGAGCCCGCTTCAGCCCTGGGAAACGAACCTGGCCCCCAACCATCCAATACGACCATCATACGTCGACCCCAGCCACCCCTCCGGCCACCCCTCTGCGTAACACCACACCAGTCACACCGATCCCTGCCACCAGCCACCCCCACTTCCCCTCTGACCAGTGACCAGAAGCCAGTCCTACGATGGTCACAGAGACCCCAGTGACCGCTGGACCGTCTCAACCTGTAAATATTGTATGTGTTTAGTGGGTACAATTCCATGTTACTGCGCCCCCTCCCGGGACAATTATAAAGAAGAGGTGAATGTGGTGGTACACCACCGGCCTACTGCAGGGGGAAACACCTGTACCTGCAGGAGTGTACCGCTGGCCTACTGCAGGGGGCAACCTCTGTACGTGCAGGAGTGTAAGGGGACTGGACAAGACATGGCCGGCTTTCAATCAGTCGGCCTGAAGGGATCAAGTCCCACCCGGTCGGGTGTCAATCACCCTCCAGGATATAAACCTGCGCCGGCCTCCTGAAGCTCACTCAGAGTTACTGCAGCTACAGCCAGCCTGGCTCTGTGGAAGTCTTTGTGGATTAAAGCCTGTTGTATGGTCTTTACCTTGTGTGTGTCTGATTCTGGCTAACAGCGCACCACACTGATCATATACTTCTCTCAGCTGTGCTCCTGGACTTACCAGAATGCTTTCCTCCTTTCAGTTAGCTTGGTCAGCTGTTTGTAGAAATAAAAAAAATGAGGCACGACTCACTCATTTAAACATTGCAAGCCACCGACTAGTGCTGAATGCTAAAGATGCACAAGATGAAGTACAAACAGCAATCGTGAAAAGTACGGAGGCCAACTCCCGAGGTTGCAGATAAATTATATTTCTGAGAATTTGGGTGAGGACTTCAGTGGGGTAAGTGGCAGAAATGAAACAGCTAGATATAAAGTTTGAAATGCTTGGTACATTGGGCAGGTGTTGACCTTACCTATCCCCTTGCCTATTCATTCATATTGGAACAGTTTATGGTTTGTGCCTCTTTGATACAAGTACCAGTCAAGATTCAAGTTTATATCCCTCCCGATGCCTATTATAAACAGGCATGTGGCCCATAAACAAGTGACGACTCAGCCCGACTCAATACAAATCTTAATCGGCACTTTAACCAGGCCTGTTTCAAGAAAACCTTGCCCAGCTACCACCAGCATGTAACCAGAGGTACAGGACACTCAATCACTGCTACACCAAGATAAGGAAGAACCTACCGTCCTTTCCTAAGACCACATTTTGGCAAGTTGGACCACCTGGCTGTGCTTCTTCTCTCATCATACAAATAGAGAATAAAAAGAGAGGCTCCAGGGATCAGGACAGCTAGAAGGTGGTCACAGGAGGCTGAAGAATGGTAACAGGACTTCCTCAAGTCAATAGATTGAGTGGTGTTCAAGGACTCAGCTGAGGATCTGAGCAAGAACACCAGAGCTATCACAGTCTTTATCAAAATAGCTGTGGATGAGTGTGTCCCCACCAAATCATTCAGGGTATTCCCCAACCAGAAACCCTGGATGAACAATGAAATCTGGAACCAGCTGAGAGCCAGATCAATGCAAAAGGAGCAGGTATGACCTGCGAAAAGCTACCTCTCAAGTGAAGTGGAGATTCTGGATGAAAATGGAAATAACAAGGGACACCCGACAACTGTAGCAAGGCCTAATTGCCATAACCTGCTACAAAACCAAGTAGCAGATGGGAAAGCTTGGCAACCAGAGGAACTTATGCCTGATCTGACAACAATAACAGCAAAGAAACACCCTCCACACATCCACATACACTGATGATTCCATCCTGTCTGTATATGAGGATGACATAGTGTGGTGCTACCACAGTATACATATGTCTGTATGTGCTGTATGGACTGGTTTTCCCCCTGAACCTGTGACTCCTCTCTCCTAGATATCCCCATTAAGGCTGTTATGCCCAAACCCCTCCCTCAGTACCCTGCCTTGGAACCACTGACAGCCACTGCCAATTTGGACTGCCCCATTTCTGGCTTCACCTCAGGCATCATTTCTGGTGGCCAGGGACAGATTGACGGGACCCTGGGGATGACAAGCCAGGGCCGCACCACTCTTGCTCCATTTCCGGTGGCAAGGAACAGCACCACATGGGTGAATGGGGGGAGTCATCTTGGCGAGCAGAACTGAAACAACATAGTATTGACTCGGAGAGTGACCACAAGTTCATCTCCATCATCCTCGATCAAGATAGGCTGCACCAACTGGCCAAAGTTGTGAGGAACGTCGAGGTAAACAGCCACCCTACAAACTGTTTATTTGACACAGGAAGCACTGAGAGCTTCATCCATCTAGGTACTGTACAGCAATACTCCCTCGTAGTGACCCCGACACAATGCAAATTCTTCTTGATCTCTAAATCCCACTTGGCTGAGATCAGTGGCTGCTGCACCATGATGCTGACTGTGCGGGGAATGGAGTACAATGTAGTTCAATGGCTTCCACCTGCCCATCATGGTCTGCAGCTTCAAACTCCTGAACTGGCTGACCCCACCCCCCCCCACCCCAATCCCCAAAAATCACCTGTAGCCTCTTTACTCTCTCAGTCCCACCACCGCCCCTGCTCAAGAACCTCACCCCCCAACTGCAAGCTTGTAGCCACTAAGAGCAGATGGTACAGAGCATTCATTAAAGCAGAAGTATTGGCTCCTAGTGGAAGGGGACGTAAAACCCAGTACCAGGCCCTGGCGACCCCAAGTAGTGGTAGTAAAGAGCAGAGAGAAACTACGCATGGTCTTTGACTACAGTCAGTCCATAAACTGCTTCATGCTGGTGGATGGCTACCCTCTTGCCCGCATCATCGACATGATCAACGAGATCACCCAGTTCCGGGTTTTCTCATCCATCGACCTCAAGTCAGCTTACCACCAGCTACCAATTCAGCCGGAGGACAGCCCATACTGCACCTTTGAGGCAGATGAATGCATCTATCACTTCCTCTGCATTCCTTTTGGAGTCACCAATGGGGTCTCTGTCTTCTAGGGGGAGATGGACTATGGACTCAAGGCCACATATCCCTACTTGCACAATGTGACCATCTGCAGCCATGACCATCAGGACCATGACGCCAACATCCACAATTTCTCCAGGCAGCCAAAAGCCTCAGTCTGACCTATAACTAAAAGAAGTGCATCTTTAGTACTTCACAGCTGGCCATCCTGGGCTGCATGGTGAAGAATGGCCTAATTATAGGAAGGATATAAACAGAGTGGAGAGAGTGCAGAGAAGGTTTACCAGAATGTTGCCTGGGTTTAAGCATCTGGAGTATGGGGAGAGATTGGACAGATTGGGTCTTTATTCTTTGGAGCGTAGAAGGTTGAGAGGGGATTTGATAGAAGTATTTAAGATTATGAAAGGGATAGACAGAATGGATGTGGATAGACTATTTCCGTTCAGAGGAGGAAAGTTTAAAACAAGAGGACATGAGTTAAGAATTAAGGGGCAGAGGTTTAGAGGTAACATGAGGGGGAACTTCTTTACTCAGAGAGTGGTAGCTGTGTGGAATGATCTTCCGGGAGAAATAGTGGCGGCGGAGTCAATTGTATTATTTAAGAAAAGGTTGGACAGGTATATGGATGAGAAGAAGATGGAGGGTTATGGGCATTGTGCAGGGAGGTGGGACTAGAAAGGGGTGTTTGGTTCGGTGCGGACTAGAAGAGCCTAATGGCCTGTTTCCGTGCTGTAATTGTTATGTTATGTTATGTTATATTGGGCCCCTGTTGGATCTCCCATTACCCCAGACCCTCATTCCTATTATGCCCAGTGGGTCCCAAATTATGCAGGCAAAGCCCGCCCCCTGGTTAAATTGGCCACTTTCCCCCTGTCGGCAGAAGCCCAAGTGGCATTCACATGCATCAGGGGCAACATCACCAAGGCATTGATGCATCTGTGGATGAATCCATCCCCTTCCAGGTGGAGAGTGATATGTCGACTTCACCCTGGCAGTCACAGTCAACCAGGTGGGGAGGTCCAAGGCTTTTTTTCAAGGATGCTGCGGGGCCCTGAGATCTGGCACTCAGCTGTTGAGAAGGAGGCCCAGGCCATAGTGGAAGCTGTGCACCATTGGAGACATGACCTGGCCAGAAAACTGTTCACCCTGCTGACTGACCAATTTTATGTTCAACAACAAATGGGAAAAAATTAAGAACAACAAGATCCTAAGGTGGAGAATTGACCTGTCCACCCACAACTATGAGATCTTATACCAGCCGGGAAGCACAATGAGCCTTATGATGCCCTGTCCTTCTGAATTGTCTCCAAGTCTTCCACCTCTGCCACCCTGGAGTCACTAGAGTCTACAACTTTGTTAGAGCCCGCAACCCCCCCCCCCCCCTACTTGGTCGAAGACTAGGGAGTTGAAACGTAACTGCTCGGTCTATGCCGAGTACAAACCCGAGTGCCACCGGCCAGGCAAAACCCTCCTTGTCAAGGCCACCTACCCACTTCGAGCAGCTGAGCATAGACTTTAAGAGTTCTCTCCTGTTCACCAACAGGCATGTATACTTCCTTAACATTGTAGATGAATACTCCCACTTGCCTTTCACCATCCCATGCCTCAATATGACCACAACCACAGTCATAAAAGCACTACAGAGCATCTTTGCTCTGTTCGGGTACCCCTGCTATATCCATAGTGACCGGGGGGGGTCCTCCTTTATGAGTGAGGAGCTGCACCAGTACCTGTGGCCAAGGGCATAGCCATGACCAGGACTACGGGCTATAAGCCCTGGGGTAACAGGCAGGTGGAGAACGAAAACACCACTGTTTGGAGGGCGGTTCTCTTAGCCCTTAAATTGAAAGGACTGCTCATCTCCTGGTGGCAAGACGCTCTCCCCGACGCACTCCTTGCTACCAGATCCCTTTTCCGTAAGGCCACGCATGCAACACTGCACAAAAGGCTCTTTTCCTTCCCCACGAAATCAACATCCAGAATCACACTACCATCCTGGCTGACAAACCCTGGTCTCGTGCTTCGAAGACATAACGGAAATCACAAAACTGACCCTTTGGTCAAGAAGGTTCACCTCCTCCACACAAACCCCCAATATGCCTAGGTGGAGTATCAGGATGGTCAACACGACACTGTCTCCATCTGGGACCTGGCGCATGCAGGAGACTGACTGGCCAATCCCCCCCTCTAGTAACCCCAACCAACCAACCCCACTATTGGTCCCTGAATTCGCGTCCCAAACTCCAACTGACCAGAACAGCACCACAGTTCCAACCACCCACCCCCAGCCACCGGAGGCACCACCTGTTGCACAAGGCACAAGACACTGCCCAGGAACAAACATCTGTGCCACAGTAGACCCTGCGATTATCGCAGCAACAGGTGAGACCACCAGACAGGCAGAATCTCTAAGGGACTTTGAAGTATCGTGAAGCTGCAACCAACACTAAACCATACCATCCCGCCGGACTTTGTTTAAAAAGGAGGAGTGAATGTGGTGCTACCACTATGTATTCAGATGCATGTATGTATTGTATGGGTTGGCCCGCCCCCTCAACCTGTGACTCCTCCCTCCCAGACATCCCCATAAAGGCTGTTACATCCAAACCCCTCCCTCAGAACCTGCCTTGGAACTGGGACTGCAACATGCAAGCAGCACTGACACTTTGAGGTGATTAAAGCCTATTAATCACAATTCTCTTCTTGATTGTGGTTGATTGGTGGTACACGTATGTGTTGCCTTCGGGAGAGTGAATCCAAGGAAAGCATCCAGCCAGATGGAGTACCTGACCGAGTATTAAAAATCTGTGCTGACCAACTTACCAATATATACACAGATATCTTCAATATCTCACTTCAATACCCACCTGTTTCAAACAGGCACCATCATACCGGTGCCCAAGAAGAGCGTAGTAACCTGCCTTAATGACTATTGACCAGTAGCACTTACATTAACATTGATGAAGTGTTAAACAGTAAAGCTGGTGTTGAAGCCTATCAGTTCCTGAGTGGTGACATGGATCTGTTCCAATTCACCATTTGTAGCAATGGGTCTATAGTGGATGTCATCTCACTGGCTCTACACAAAGCCCTGTAACACCTGGACAGTAAAATATCATTAATCAGGATGCTCTTTATCAATTGTAGTTTGGGATTTAATACCATTATCCCCTCAAAACTGATCAGAAAACTCCAAGACCTGGGACTCAACACCACACTGTTTAATTGGATCCTGGATTTCCTCACCTCCAGACCATAATCATTAAGGATTTGGAAGAACATCTGCTCTACAAACTCCATCAGTACCAGCACATCACAGGGCTGCATTCCTATCCCCCTGATTTACTCACTTTATACCTATGACTGTGTGGCTCGGTACCACTATAATGTCATCTACAAATTTGTCCATTGTGGGTTGTATAAAGAAAAGTGATGAGTCAGCATACAGGATGGGGATTGAAAACTTGGCTGAATTAATCTTGCACTCAATGTCACCAAAACTTAGGAGATGATTGAAGGCTTCCAGAAGGGAAAGCCAAAGGTATACAATCCAGTGATCGCTGACACAACAGAGGTGGAGAGGGTAAGCAAATTTAAGTTCTTGGGAGTCACTTCTCAGAGGATTTTTCGTGGATCCAACATACTTATGGTATTATGAAGAAATTAATCAGTGCCTCTTCCTCCTCAGGAGTTTGCAGAGGTTTTCTATAACATCAGAAACCCTGGCAAATTTCTACAGCAGAGTGGAGGAAAATGTGCTGACCGGCTGCATCACGGTCTGGTATGGGCACATCATTACATCAATACTACTGAGCATAAATCCCTCCAAAAGGTCATGGACATAGTGCAGGACATCACAGGTAAAACCCTCCACTTTACAAGGAACACTGCCTTAGGAGAGTAGCATCAATCATCAAGGATCCACACCACCCAGCATACACTCTATTCTCACTGCTCCCAAGAGTAAAGAGGTATAGGTACCACAAGACTTGCACCACCAGGTTCAGGAACATCTACTACTCTTCCACTATCACATTCATCAATGACATACTTAATTAGGGACTCATTTAAGGACTTCATTGATTTTTTAAAAAATTCTCTCTGTATTGCACAATACATTTGTTATCTGTTCACAGTTCTTTATTTGTTTTCAGTATACACAGTGTACAGTTTTTTTTTGCACTACTAATAAGTGGTAATTCTGCCTTGAATGCAGGAAAAATAATCTCAGGGTTGTATGTGGTGTCATGTATGTATTCTCACAATAAATCTGAAATCTGAAATCAGATTCTGGCAATATATTTGCTTTCAAGATAAAGCCTTCCATTCCAGGACATCTAAAATGTCCTCCTTTCTCAAGCAATAAAGCCTCCCCTCTACTATGGTCAATTGAGACATCTCCAATACTTTTTACATTTCTCAGAGTTCCATTTCTAAACACCCCTCCCTCTAAACAGATGAGGGATAGGGTTCCCCTGGTCCTCATCTATCACCCCACCAGTCTCCACATCCAGTCATTTCCACCATATTTAATAACCTCAGTTCTGACGTATCCCTTTACCACCTTCCACAGGGATAACTACCCCTATGATTCTCTTGTCCTTTCATCCTCCCCTACCCACCTCTTTCTTTACCCCTGTTACTTTCGCCTGTAACTTCAAGAAGAGCAACACTTGGTCTTACACCTCCTCCCTCACCACCATCCAGGGACCAAAGCAGCACTTCCATGTGAGGCAAAGATTCGAACCTCACCAAATACATTTGGTGCTCTTGATGCAGCCTCCTGTACATTGGTGAGAACAAGGGCAGACTATCTGCAGTGGCAATCCTGAGGTCCCGGTTGCAGGGTATTTCAACTCCCCTTCCCATTTCCACACCGACCTGTCTGTTCTGGATCTTCTCCACTGCCAGAGTGAGGCCTAACTCTAACCAGAGGAACAACACCTTATAATTTTCTTGGGCAATCTACAGCTTAATTGTATGAACAGATTTTATTCCAGAAAATGTCTCCCTTCTTCTCATATAGTCATTCTACTCTTCCCCCTGACTCTCTTTCTTTATCCTTTTGCATCCACACCCACCCAGAACCCCCACCCATTCTGATTCCCCTCCACTTTGTTCCCATCCTTTCCATCCTCATCTCCCCACTGGATTCTTCCACTCTCCCCTTTCTACACTTCTCCTTGCTTCCACCTTGGTTCCATCTGATGTCTCTTTCTCACAATTCTTCATATCAGATTCCAGTATTGGCAGGCTTTGCCTTCTAATCACCTGCTCCACCCTGTGTGACTCATCTTCGCCCACCTGACCCTTTTGGAGTCCTTGTCCCTCTACTCTTTTGTCTGGCATCTACTAAACCTGGGCCTCTGTCCATCACTCTTCACCTCTCCCTGGTCTTCCAGTCCCACATGGGTCCTCTGTCCTGGTCCTCCCACCTTATCTTTGCACTGGCTTCTCACTCTGAATTCCTAGTCTCGATGAAGCGCTCTTGCCCAGAAAGGTTGACCATACATTTTCTCCCCCGATACTTCTCGACCCCCTTGAGTTCATCAGCAAATTGTGTTTAGCTTCAGATTCCAACATCTGCAGTCTCCTGTGTGTCTTCTGCCAACGCAGGGTTGGATTGCAAATGCCAAGACTGTAGATTCAACAATTCACAGATGGATACACCATTTCACAGCAAACTGCTAAGCTCTCTTCAAACATGTGGTGGGGCCCTGCTATCTCAGAACGACTAACATTTGTGAACCTTTCACTCGTCACTTCACCAATGACTTTGCCATTGTTTGTGAGCAAAACTGCTCTGATCCATATTGAGATGGTACAGCCAAAGCTGAGCCATCCTTCTAAGCTCAGAACTGCCCGAGGTCATGTGCCAGGGCCACTGAAAGTCAACAGTTTTTTTTTAACCATACATGCTGCAGTCACAGTTAATACTGTGCCAAAGCACTAGAGCAGACAAACTCACAAGGAAGACAGGCATCAGGAAATGCATGAATGATTGTTTCATATTTCTCGATTTAATTCATACACTTCAATCAAAAGGTTGACCAAGTGGATGCTCCGATGATAATCAGGAGAAGGAAAGGTGTAGGACTACAAATGAATTAAGGATTGAATTGATATTATGGTGAAATCAATTTTTCAAGTATAGCCTGGTCAGAAAGAGACCACTGCACAATTTTTTTACTGGGTGTTTCTACTTGAGTGTGTTTGGGCAGAGGTTACTCTCCCACTGAATCAATCGGCAGCATTTGAAATGTGTTTTTCTGATTTCAGCAAGCCCATTTGAAAAGTCAGTTGGATGTATTAGGGACAGAAGAGCATAGTTGCAGAAATTAGGCTGGTTTATGGTCAAAAGGAACAATTGCAGGTAAAACTGATGCCAAAACTTTATTGAGGCCAAGTAATGAAGCAGAGGTGCAGCTGTGCTTGGATGCTTCAGTTTAAGACATTTGAAACTGATCTGCAACAGTGAAAATTTCTAAGGCAATAATATAAATAAAGATTAAAAAACAGCTCACGGCCGGTTTTTTTAATAAATTTAGGATCTGCCAGAGACTGCAGCTTGAGCATTGTTGAGGTGAGCTGACTGCCTTGCATCTCCTTATAAGTGCAACCAAGAGCGGCAACAATACTTACTCCCCCTCCATTGTGATCTAAACCAGATAGATCATGTCATTAGCACACCCTTACATGTGTTTCTCTGAACTGGATTGCAAAAACGCTTGCTGTCAAGCCCAGAATCAGTCACTCCTGCTTCTTTATGCATTTGGATACTTTTGCTGGGTTCCAGTTCTATCCTACTCCTTGACCTCCATCACCATCAGAACTTTGGCATGATCTCCAATCATAGGATGAGTTTCGAACTCCAAAAGTTCTCCAACATAAAGACCATTTTTCCATGTAAAAGTATGCAAATTTTTCCTCATCTCTACCCAGCCCAGGGGAAAACATTCTTTCCTCCAGCCTTGACTGTGATTATGAAGCTTTATTGTCATCACATAAGCTCAATGCACAGACACACCAAAAATCTGACTTGCTGCAGCCAAACAGATCTGTAAGATACATCAACTACAGTTATATAAATTAAATAACCACAATATGTCAAAACAGAAAAAAGAGATAAAAGTGTAGCTAAATCAATATTTAAAGATGCAGCAAATACAAGAAAAAAAGTGACTTTCCAACAGGGCTGACAGATCACTTAGTGGTGGGATGATTAAGATCGGAGTATTATGGAAAGGTTCAAAAGCAGAGATTGTCTCCAGGGTGACGGAGACCCTTCGGGATGTTGGCAATCTCCTTGAGGCGGTGTCTCACAGAGATGTCTGCAATGGATAGGAGGTCAGTGTGCATGATAGATTTGGTTAGGTTTGGCACTGAATGCAGCAATGGCATTTCAATCATACAGAGAGGCTTTTATTTGTTGCACTGGAGTTAAGGGAATAAGTCGAGTGCCATACTTCAAGCTTCTGCACCATCTTCTTGAAGGTAGTAGGAAGGAGCTAGTGACCATGGTGATTGGAATCCATTATATGAAAAAAAAACACACAAATGCTGGAGAAACTCAGCAGATCAAACAGTACCTTTATGTAGCAAAGGTGAAGATACGTCACCAACGTTTCGGGCTTGAGCCTTTCATCAAGGTGTGGGGGAACATGAGAGATGTGTGAATAAAAAGGGGATGGGGGCAGGGGGGGTGGTGAAGGTGGGAGATCATAGATGGAGTTGGGAAGAAACACCTGGGGGGGAGGGGAGGAGTCTAGGCTAGGTGGAGAGAGAAAGGAAGTAGGAACTGGAATAACTTGTTAAAGGGTGGGGGGAAAAGCAAGCTGATTAGTGGAATGCAGTGAACTCAATGTTCATGCCCTGGGGTTGGAGTGGGCTCAGACCAAAAATGGGGTGTTGTTCCTCTAGTCTGCGGGTGGTCAGGGTGGGGTAGTGTGAAAGGCCATGGACAGACATATGAGCCTGAGAGTGTGACTCAGAATTGAAATGGCTGGCTACGGGGAGGTCGCTTTTGGTGCGGACAGAGAGGAGGTGCTGGGCGAGGTGATTTCCTAATCTGCGACCAGTCTCTCGATATAGTGCACCGGATGCAGAAAATTAGTGCTTTGGAGGTACACCTGAAAAGTCTGTTTGGGACCTCGGACAGAGGTGAGGGAGGAGGTATTACACCTCCTTTGACCCCTGTGGAAGGTGCCGTGGATGCAATAGGTGGGGAGGGAAGAGTGCACAAGGGAGTCATGGAGGGAGTGGTCCCTCCAGAAGGCTGACAGGGGAGGAGAAGGAATCCATTATATTGTTGGCTTCCTTCCTGAAGCAGGATCTCACAAGGATGCTTTCAATAGATGGAAGGTCAGAGCCTGGGATGGCTATGTTTTGCATTCCTGAGCACTCTAATTAACTCACTGTTATGAAACCAGTCAATGTACTTTGCACAATATGGAAGTTCCATAGAGTACTCAACAACGCACCAAGTACCCTTCTGATTTCTTTGAAAGTAGCAACATTGGTGTGTTTTTGCCATGTTCTGGCTCCCAGCATGTCCAGGAACCTGAAGATACTAACCCTCTCTACCACCACCATGTTAATAATGTGGTCCCTCAGGCTCCCCTTCCTAAAATCCATGATGAGTTCCTTGGATTTGCTAACGATGAGAGCAAGAATATTGTTCATGCACTCCCCAACCCGATTCTTGATCTCCACCCTATATTCTAATTTATCATTACCCGTCATTTGGCCAACGACGATGATGTCATCAGTGAATTTATAGATTGGCCCGGAGACAAACTTGCCAATGCAATTATGAACATACATTGAATGGTGTAGGGGACGGAGCCCATGTTAATGATCAACGAGGAGGAGACAATGTTGCCAATCCACATAACTGGGGTCAGCCGTCGAGTAAATTGAATATCCAGTTGCAAAACGTTGAACAGAACAATCAATTGACTTTCTCAATATATATAAATGATTTGGAGGATGAGTTCAAGGGTAGTGTATCTGATAACACTAAATTGAGTGGAAAAGCAAATTGTGTAAAGGGCACATAGAATCTACAAAGATAAATAGATAGGTTCCATGAGTGTGTAAGGGTCTCACAGATGGAAAATAACATCACTAAATGTGAGCTTATCCACTTTAGAAAGATAAATAGTAGATGTAACTAACATTTAAATGGTGGAAAATTGCAGTATGCTGTTTTACAGAGAGACCTGGCAGTGCATGTGGTTGAATCACAAAAGGTTTGCCAGTGCTGTTGGTAATCAAGAAGCCAAATGGGACACTGGCATTCAATGCCAGAGAGATTGAAGTTAAACTTTAAGAGCAGGGAGGTTCTGCTGCAATGGTACGGGGTACTAGTGAGGCCACATCTGGAATAATCTGTGCAGTTTTGGTCTTCTTACTTGTGAAAAGATGTACTGGCTTTGAGCACAGGTTAGTTTATGAAGACAGGTAGTCTGGGACTAACCTCACTGGAGTTTAGAAGGATGAGGAGGAACTTTTTGAAATATATAAAATTTTGAAAGGAATGGAATAAAATATATTTAGGGTAATTGTTTCCACTGGGGGATGAAACTAGAATTGGGGAACATATTCTCAAAATTTTGGAGATTATGTTGAAGACTGAGATAAGAAGGAATTGTTTCTCACTGTAAGTGTCAGATTCTCTGCACAAGTCAAAGAGGGTTCTTCATTGAATGTATTTAATATACATATAGACAGATTTTTGAAGAATAGGGGAATTAGGGTTATGAGAAACAGTGGAGCTGAACCTGTGGCCAGAAAGCCATGATCGAATTGAATGGGGAATAAGGCTGAATTGGCCAGATGGCCTTCTCCTGCTCCTATTTCATCTGCTCTTATGAAATTTACAAGTGAGGGAGACGATTCAGCTTCATTCAGCTCATTATGCTTCTGTCAGTCAAGAAAAAGCTACCCAGCGTAATTTCATTTTCTAAGACTAGATATGTGATTCTGTAGGTCACAGCATTCCAAGAAAGAACTTTGAATATGAGGAGGGTTTTGGACATTTTCCCATGGTCCTGGAGAAATGCTATCATGCCTTTACAGTACAAGCATGGTATTGTAATGGATTATAAATATTTGGGATTTTGGTAAGGTTTAGAGTAGGAGGAAAAACCCAACACCCAACCCCAACCAACCAATTTTCCCTTGCAACCGCTGCAATCGTGTCTGCCTGTCCCGCATCGGACTTGTCAGCCACAAACGAGCCTGCAGCTGACGTGGACTTTTTACCCCCTCCATAAATCTTCGTCCGCGAAGCCAAGCCAAAGAAGAAGGTTATATACACATATTTTAAAACAGATCTTATTTGAAAGACTGAAGAATTCATACTCAATAACATTGTGATGCACATTTCACAAGTAGGTGCTAATTGAACTGATTTCATAAAATGAAAGGCCATTGTTTTGGAGAAGACAAACTGGCTACAAGTACCTTTCTGCAAAGTGCTCACAGAAAGGTCAGTCCTGGGTTTTGTTTATCTAAGACACCATCTTGACCAAGGAGAAGAACTCCTGTTGTTTGCTGAAGAAGGTGGGGGTTTTGTTACAGAGAGAGTCACATGGGCTTTCTGGCAGTTGGCAGTTGGAGAGAGAGAGAGAGAGAGAGACAGAGAGAGAGAGACAGAGAGAGAGAGAGAGAGAGAGAGAGAGAGAGAGAGAGAGAGAGAGAGAGAGAGAGAGAGAAGTTAACAAGCTCTCCCAGCTAGTGTGTGTGACACTAAAGGAGCTGAACAGTGCAAGCCAGGAAGAGCTGGTTGAAACTGATGAAAAGCTCCAGTGCAGTGGATGGCTGTAAGTGCTATCTGTCTGATGTTTCTCTTGGAATAAGGGGAACAGAAAGGAACTCTGTGGTAGCCTGAAGGAAGAGGTTACCATCTGAAAAACACTGATGGGGCAAGTTTAATCAGCGAGACCTTGAGGTGACTAATGGTGGTACCTCAGTTGTGGAAATCCTGGAACAACAAATCTCTCTCTGCAAACCCTACAAGAACCTTCCTGAGCTGTAAACATTTACCTTTCAAGCACCAAAGCCTGGTGAACTTTATACATGTTAAATTCTGTGCTCAGTGTAAGAATTGCTTGCAACCAGAGAACTTGGAAGAAGAAGTGAGATTGAACTATGAACCAAAGAACTTTTCTTAAATTTACACATACATTAAATGCAAGTGCGCTTAGAAATAGAAGGGGGTTAAGGTTAGTTAAGTTAATAGTGATAAGTTAAAGTTTGATTCTGTTTTCATGTTTAAAGATAATTAAAAAAAAATTTTGTTTAAGTAGCTACTTGTCTTGGTGAATGTCTATTGCTGCTGGGTTTTGGGGTCCTTTGGGCTCGTAACAATATGAACGATAAATAAAGGTGACTTTATCACACAAAGGTGATAAATAAAGTAGAGTTTTGGATCCCTCCCATTCTCTGGATGAAATAAAAGTGTTTCCTTGTTTTTTTTCTCTAATTCTATTACTTGCCTGTTTCATTAAGGATGAAGGGTAAGGATGAAAGGCTTAAAGAACCCTGTCTGACAAGTGATATTGAGGCTCCAGTCAGGAAATTGAAAATGGCATACATCAGACTTAAGAAGTTTGGATCAAACAAGCCCCTCTATAAATATAGGAAGTGTAAAAGTAGGCTTAAGAGGGAAATCAGAAGGGTAAAAAGAGAACATGAGATGGACCTGGCAGGCAGGAAGGGTAGAGAAATATCCCAAGTGATTCTACAGGTATATTAGGCATAGAAGAGTGGCTAGGGAAAGATCATAAGACATCAGGGAAGAAATAAGTTATTCAACCCATTGAGTCTTCCCTGCCATTCAATCATGAACGGATCCATTTTACCATGCAGCCCCACTCCTTAGCCTTCTCTTTTGATGTCCGAGCTAATCATGAATGTATTAATCTCTGCCTTAAATACTTCCAGAATTAGTCCTATTAAAGATCAACACGGCCTTCTTTGTGTAAAGCCAGAGGAGATGAGGTAAGATTGTGAATGAATGTTTCTAACCATTCTTTACAGTGGATAAGCTTGTTGTCTTGAAGGAATTGAAGGCAGCAAGTTGAGAGGTTATAGACCATGTAAGACGTATCAAGAAGGAAGTATGTGCCGTCTTGGAGCTTATTAATGTGGACAATTCCTCAGGGTCTGATGAAGTGCCTCCTCAGACCTTGTGGGAAGTGAGGGAAGAAATTGCGAACGATTTTGTTGAGATATTTTTACATCACATTTGGCCTTGGGTGAAGTGCTGGGAGACTGGAGGATGGCTAATGTTGTGCTGTTATTTTAAAATGGGAAACTGCAGGCCAATGAACTTGATGACAATGGTCAGAAAATTGTTGGAGGGGATTCTGAGAGACAGGCTCTACATGTATTTGGATAAAAGCACCAATGGAAATATAAAGACCCAGAGTGGGCAGCTGGTCTGGACGAGGTGTCCAAAAGGAGAAAGAGCGTTTAAGGCCAGAGAAGGAGTCTTCAGTAGGAAACTCTTAACATCAACTTCTCCAGTTTCTGTGAGACCATTCCCCATTTTCCCTTCCTTCCCTATCTCTTTCTCTCCTTTTCTTTAGCTCTTCACCCATTTCTCAGAGCTGTCCCTCTCCTCCTGTTTTCTGTTGTGCCCTCTCTCCCTTATCCACTTATTACCTTTTGCCTATGGGCTTGTGCTCCTTCCCATGCCTCTCCCCCAATATTGTATTCAGGCACCTGTCTACATTTTGCTCAAAACTTGATGAAGGCCTCAAGCCTGAAACATTGGTTATTGCAGTGAACTAGGATTCACTGGTAGTGTGTTGTGCTGTTGGCTGGTCCCATCTTCTGTCTCTGCCCCCATCTGCTCACATATAACCCTGGTTTCCCTTCAACTACTGTTGAACCCTACCCCTTAGTTATAAGCTAATAACAGCATTTGTTCTCCCTCCAACCATGAGAGCTTTTATTCATGCTACAGTTATATACCTTTATTTTTGCTTTATAAAGTAAGCTGTTTGACCTGCTGAGTTTCTCCAGCATTTATTTTGCTTGTGGCATTGTATGTGTCAGGTTTTATCATATTTAATCTGATGGAGTTTTGTGAAGTGACAAAGAGGTTTGATGAGATTTGGATAATGAATGTTGTTTTTATGAAGCGGACAAATAGTTGTTGGAAGAACTTAGCAGGTCAGATAGCATCCATGGGTAGAAATGGTCAGTGAATGTTTCAAATCTGGATCCTTTGTCAAGACTACAGGGAAGGGGGTTATAATACGTATATAAAGGGAGAAAGCAACAGGGGCCCAGTGGTGATAGGACAGAAGGTGTGACAGGTGGAGGGATAGGGAGAGAGAGAGAAAGATCATTAGGAAATGAGGAGAGAAGAGAAAAAGCTAAGTACAGGAGTAGGTAAAGAAAGAAATGGAAACAGTAGAATGAGATGGAGGTGTCGATTAACTAGAAGTAAAAAGCATCAGTGTTCATGCCATTAAATTCAAGACTGTCTGAGGGGAATAAGATAAGACTTGGCACTGTAGAGGTAGTTAGAGTTAAAATGGTTGGTTACAGGAAGCCCATGTTTAGATCTACAAACAGGGTGTAGATGTTCAGGGAAGCAATCTCATAATCTGTGTTGATTTGTATGATGTAGAGGAAGCTACTCTGGTTACACCGAAGACAATGGATTAGGTTGGATGATGTGCCTCACCTGGAAGGTCTTTATGTGGCCCTGGATGGAGGTGACTTTACCATTTTTGCAGTTATCGCAGGAAGGACCAATGGAGGTGGAAGGGGAGGTTGGGATGGAAGAGCAGACTAGGGAGTCATGGAGCGACTTGCCCCTGAGAGATGTGGCTGGTAGTGGGATTGTGGTGAAATTGGTAGAAGTGTTGGAGTATAACCTGTCAAATATGGAGACAGGTGAGGTGGAAGGGGTGGGCCAGAGGTGAGAAAAGGACAAAGGTCAAGAAACAGGGAAATATGGGTGCAGGCTTTATTGTTGACAGTAAGGGGGAATCCATGTTGATTAAAGAAAAAAAGTTTTTGGATATCCTAGAATGGAAGATCTCATTCTGGGAATAGATGTCGTGTAGGTAGAAGAATTGTAAGAAAGGAGTGGTATCCTTACAAGAGATAGAGTGAGGTATTATCCAGCTGTGGAAATTGGGTTAGGGGATTCTACATGAACTTCAGCGAGACCTTTGACAAGATCCCATATGGCAGGTTAATCTGGAATATTAGATCACTTAGAACCCAAGGGAGGCTGCGCCATTGGATTCAACATTGGTTAAATGGAAGGAGTCAGAGGGTAGAAGTGGGGGAATGTTATTCTGTTTGGAGGCCTGTGGCCAGTGGTGTGCTGCAAGAATCAGTACTGGGTTCACTGTTGTTTGTCATCTCTATTAATGATTTGGACAGCCATGTAGTTAACATGCATAGTAAATTTGCAGATGTTACCAAAATTGGTGGTGTAATGGACAGTGAGGAAGTAAACCCAAGTTTACCATAGATCTAGATCAGATGGGAATGTGGGCCAAGGCGTGGAAAATGGAATTTAATGTTGACATGTGTCAGGTGTTGCATTTGGTAAGTGGGATTATGACATAATGCCTGTTCTATGCTGTATGACTCTGGTAACTTTAAAATCATGGTTCACTCATTTTGATTCTTCTGTTGAGGGCAATGTGTACTACTTAATTCCTCTCAAAATTTACCACTCTTAATAAAATTTGTAATGAGAGTGATCGTAGTTGCAACTAGCAATGCCTTACCATTTGGTTATACTTGGTTGCCAGCAGGGGCTGACACAAAGCAGGAGACACATAGTATCCAAGAGCAGTAATGGATATTTGCAGCTTCATGGCTGTTTTTGTTGCACATATTGCATGTTTTACCATATGCTGGACACAGTTTTTGGTAGGTGTTATGTACCTCATCAACAATATGGCTTTTGATTGTCCCTTTCTTTTTTGTTCCCTGACCATGCCTCTCTTTCCATTTTGGTGCGCTTTTTGTTAAATGATTTATGTCTGTTCTTGCTCATTGCATCCATATTGCAGCTAGTTTCACTGAACAGCTCTTTTGTCTGCGTTTTTACAATTTCCGTAGCCCTACAGAGTGCTATGGCTTTTTCCAGGTCTAGGTTTTGCTCTCTTAGCAGTCTTTCCCTTAGACTATTTTCTGGAATACCACACAAAAGTTTGTCTTTTATCAGCGAGTCAATCAGTCCACCATGTTTTTCCTCTGTTTCTCAGATCAGTCACATTCTTATCAATACTTTATTCCCTTTTCTGTATACATGTGAAAAATCTGTGCCTCTCAAACATCATGTTACGTTTAGATATGCAGTATGCCTCAAACTGTTCCATTCTTTTTCCAGTTTCATTTTGTCTCCTTCAGCAGCAAATGTGAAGTTATTATACATCTCCAGGGCTTCATCACCCACAACATGTAAGAAAACTGACACTTTCAATTTATCACTTTTCTTGTCAGCTCCGACAGCCACTAAATACAATCCAAAATGCTGTTTAAATCTGTTCCAATTTTCAGCCACATTACCTGTCAGCTGAAGTTTTGCTGTAGGTGTAATCCTTCCTTTTTTCACTGTGTTAAACTTCTCTTCACTGATCAGTTGCTGGCTTTAGATTTTACCTTTTAAAGTATTTCCTTATAATTTCCTTCATTTCCCTAATGACACCATGTTTCATCTTGTATTCGTATCCATGAATTCTTAGACAACACATGGATGAAGGAAAAGATTCTTGACTTTAAAGCTTATATAAACAGCTCCAACATGCATGCCATGAGGCTGCAAGCCTCGATTACAGATCTGCATACTTTGTGTCTTCTGCTCTGTGCAAGTTCCTGGTGGCAGCTGAGTATAATCAAACAGTAATGCATTACTAGTTGCCTTGCAACTATGATCACTATCATTATAAAACTCCCTTCATATCCACAATTCTATGGAAAATGATCCTCACTTTTGCAATATTTCTTCATTGCTACAATTTTCCAGCCTTGGCAACCTTGGTGTAAATGTCCTCTTCACACTTTCCTTTTTTTTTTGCTCTTTTGGCAACCAGAACTATGCAAAATGTTCAAGCTGTGACCCAACCAGAAATGTATACACTTCTGTGGTAGCTTCCCTCATCTTATTGCAATCCCTTGGCTCATAAAGGTAAGCATCCTCCACTCCCTTCAATATCCTTCCATTTATTGCATGAATCTATGCACAGTTGCACCTCCTCAAAAGAAAACCTCAGGGTTAAATTCTAATTGCAATTTTCTTTTCATTTGACCAGATCTTCCATATCACTTCCCAGTCTAAAGCTTGACTGCTAACTAAAGAGTGTAGCAGTAGTCTTGGAGGGAGTGGGCAGAACCAATGCTAACAGCTCCCATCTTGTGATGGCGAGACACAACAGCCTCCTATCTACTGGCAATTAGTCATAATAGTCATGAGGCATAGTGATTAGTAGAATCTGCAGGTCTACTGAGAACCCTTGGCCTACTCAACATAGCTATTTCCATGAGATCGTTCACACTTCAGATGTCATGATGCCAAGTCACATGTGGTGTGTCTATATTAAGCCTGACAACACGTCAATGAATGCTTCTACTTTTCTCTGGCTGACAACTTCAGGTGTGGTCTCATTATTCTTAACACTTCAACATGATGGCGTATGAGCATAAACATCATCTGCTACAAGAGCCAATATTTGAGCTATCTACCATCTTTGTATATGTAATTTATGATATTTTATTGACAGGTGAAAAATCGAAAGTATAGTAAGTGCAGCAGCTAGTTTAAGGTTTTCCTTGGGTGCTCTGGTTTTCTCCCACACTTCAAAAATGTATGGGGTTTGGAGTTTAATTCAGTATAATTGGGCAGCACTGTTATCAAAACCTAGAAGGGCCTTCTTCCATCCTGTATCATTAAAAATAGGACTGAGGTTGTAGCAATTCCACTAAATTCAGTCTTCTAGTCACAAAATCACTCAACAATTATGATCTGTTTGCTGCCCAATGAGCCAGTTTTGCATCCTATTTACCACTTGCCCTTCCATCCCATGGTTTTTAACTCTTTTGATATGTTTGTCTTTTGAGACCTTGTCAAATGCCCCCATTGTTAACCCTTGTTACTTCCTTGAAAAGACCATAAAAGACCATATATTAAGCTATACTTAATTAATATTTGCCTTTATAATTGAAGATCCATACCTTCCATTAGAATTGGTTCTAACAATTTCCCTTTACTGAAATAATTATTAGTTTATCCCTAGTTCCATTTTAACATAATAATTTAGATATCCCTTGACTTAAAAATCTTTAGATTACATGCACCTAATTTATGAAGATTTTTATGGTACAGGTACATGATCTTTTATCCGGACATCTAAAATCCAGAAAGCTCCAAAATCCAGCAAGTGGGGAGAGAGGCGGCAGTGCAAGTCAAGCGGGTGGGAGACCAGCAGGGAGAGACTGGCAGCGCGAGTCAGCCGGGAGACCAGCAGGGAGAGACCAGCAATGCAAGTCGGGTGGGCGAGAGACTGGCAGCGTGAGTCGGGCAGGCGAGAGGGAGTTAGGGGAGACAGCAGGGCAACTGGAAGGGGATGGGGGTGGATATGGCAGCACAATTTGGGTGGGCTTTCCAAAAACCGGAAAAATCTGAAATTTGGAACATACTGTCCCCCAAAGGTTCTGGATAAAGGATTGTGTACCTTGTAAAAAGTCCTTAAGTTAAGGGGCAGTGGGGGTCATTTTGTATTACAGTATTATCAATAAATGACATTTGAAACTCCAGATGCATCTGTATCCAAAATGTTTGCTACCCATTAGCCAAAGGGTTGTATTTACTTAAAACATTGAGAGAGGTACCCATTGAAACAAACCACAACTTAATGACACAATTGCCTGTTTATTAAAATGGTTATTGACAATTGATTGCTATTGATTGTAGTAAAATATTACCCTTGGAATTTGTAAGGAGATAGACTGAAGAGGTGGACTGCCTATAGTTGGTGAATGTGAGCTTCAAGAAAGCTACCATCACCCCGATCCCAAAGAGGGTGACAATAACAGAACTCAATGACTACCACCTCATGACACAGATATCATTTATGAAATGCTTTGAGTGTCTGGTGCTAGAACACATCAAAGCACACCTTCCAGAGATACTGGACCCATTTCAATTTGTCTAAAGATGGAGCCATTTCACTGATGATGCTATGGTCTTATCACTTCACTCTGTCCTGACCCACTGGAGAATGACGCCTCATACTCCAGGCTGCCATTCATCGACTTTCGCTCAACATTTAATATGGTTATTCTCCAGAAGTTGGTGGAGAAGCTGTCCTTGCTAGGACTCAAAACCCCTCTTTGTAATTGGATTCTTGACTATCTAATGGAAAAACCGCAGTCTGTCTGGGTTGGCAGCAGAACGTTGAGCACTCTCATGCTGAACACTGGGGTACCACAGGGCTGTGTGCTCAGTCCACTCCTGTTCCCACTACTGACCCATGACTGCATCACCAGATTCAGCTCCAACAATGTCTGTAAAGGTTAAAATGTAAGTCGCAAACAGATTGTGCAAGCAGCCATAGATGTTGTTTACATTCTTTGAGCATCTCCAAAGAAACATCTTCTTAGCCAAGATCTCTCTCGCTCTCTGCATGTTTAAGATAAATGGTCAGTTTTTGATTCCCTTTCTTCTGCAAAGATGTAGGGGCTTGAAATGGTTCAAAAACTTTTATTGAGTATTTTAATTATCATTTTAACTATCATTTAATGATTGTTTAATTATAGTTTCAGTACCATATAACAAAGTTGTAATAATGTAGAACCTATATAAGGTTTAATAAACTGTGGAAACTCAACTCAGTTTTGGTATGGATCACTTTTGAACAAGTCATAAGCAACAATAATATTCTAGTCTCTCCAGATGATTATAAAGGAAGATGGTTACAACATTTGTCAATAAAAGTGGAACTAATGATTTGTTAGTCAATAAAAGACAGAATTTTAGATAATAGAAAGTTGGAAATTGAATTTGGAATTCAGACTGGATCAATTGGGCTCTGT